>NC_142944.1:52352118-52387118 GCF_046866305.1 Octopus bimaculoides
TGTTTTTATATATAATATTTCATATGCTTTGCAGTCGCCTTCAATAACACAAGGATTTTTGTTTTATTTACTGCTTTAAGCAATCAACAACTCCGCTTAAGAGAAAGCTCGATAAATAGTGGAAACTGAAGAGTTGCTTCTCATATAAAGGAATAAATATAATTTCCCTGGATTTTGGGAAAAATTCACACATAATTTTTATTATTAATAATAATAGTTGTTAGCGTCTCTGTTTTCTTTTCCTTTTCCTTTTTTCTTTTATTTGCAGAAGCCAATATCAGCGAGTCGCTATTATTAGGATAAATAAATAGAGGCAGGGTCTTTAGCATATTGAGGTAGATGCTTAGCGGCATTTTGCCCGTCTCTGCGTTCTATGTTCAAATTCCGCCGAGGTCTGCTTTGCCTTTAATCATTTCGAGACCGATAAAACAAACATCAATTCAACAGTGGTGTGGATATAATCGACTTGCCCCCCACTCCTCTCGAAATTGTTGACCTTGTGCCAAAATATGAATTCAATATTTAGATAAATCTTATATTGATTTAAAATTTTGACACAAGGTTAGCAACTTGGTGGGAAGAGGTAAGACGATTACACCGACTCCACTGTTGAACTGGTGCTTATTTTACCGACCCAGAAAGGATGAAAGATAAGGTCAACCTCGACGGAATTTGAACTCACAAAATTCCGGACAAAATACCTCTAAGCATTTTACCCGGTGTACTAACGATTCTACCAGCTCGCCATATTTTGGTTATATTTTATTAACAGTATTCCGTTTGACTACATTGCATGTTTAATGTACATCTGTACAAAGATCTAAAGCATATATATATATATATATATATATATATATATATATATATATATATATAAAGTGTAGTATATTGCCACTTAAGTGTGGCTGACCCCTAGGGGTGGATGTTACTGTTGCTTTTAGCCCCAGGAGGACATCTCCTCCAGCTGGCTTATCGACACACGACTGTGTCCTGTTTGCCAAGGGAGTTATCCCTCTCACCACGACCAGCAGCACGAACGTATCCGGATTTCAGGGTTATTTCCCTTCTTCGGCGTTCGACAGCTGATGACCTTGGTGAGAGAGAAAAACCTGGCAAAATCTTATATCTTCTTTTCCAGTGACATTCTTCACTGATATTGAAAAGGTGAAAACAAGCAATGTTAATTCTCTAAATGAAGTATTAACAGTAACTGCACGATAAAGTGTAGTATATTGCCACTTAAGTGTGGCTGACCCCTAGGGGTGGATGTTACTGTTGCTTTTAGCCCCAGGAGGACATCTCCTCCAGCTGGCTTATCGACACACGACTGTGTCCTGTTTGCCAAGGGAGTTATCCCTCTCACCACGACCAGCAGCACGAACGTATCCGGATTTCAGGATATATGTTGGAACTGATAACTGCTATTATCTTTTACTAAGGATATTCTTTACTTCTATGAGGATGAAACTGTTAATTACTAATATCTTTTATTAAGGATACCCCTTAATTCGTTCTCTCTGAAGACGATATAGTTGGATTACATAGAAATCTTTGTTCAATGACCTATGCCCCATACGCACACCAATCTTAGAAAAAGATAAAGAATCTTTAGGCATTATTTCTTAATCCCTTATTTAATCTTCTCTGCAATTTAGTGTGAATTATAAATTACAGGCTCTAAAGTGATACCACATGTATTGCTTGTCCATTCTCTCTTGCTACCATATGTATATATATATATATATATATATATATATATATATATATATATATATATATATATATATATATATATATATATATATATAGAGAGAGAGAGAGAGAGAGAGAGAGAGAGAGAGGCGTGGCTATGTAGAGACGCAGGTGTGGGTGTCTGTAGCAGACGCAGACGTGGCTGTGTAATAGGAAGCTTGCTTCCTAACCACATGATTCCAGGTTCGGACCCACTGCGTGGCACCTTGGGCAAGTCTCTTTTATCATAGCCTCGAGCGAGCCAGACCCTTCTGAGTGGATTTGGTAGACGGAAACTGAAAGAAACCAGTCCTCCCTCTCTCTCTCTCTCTCTCTCTCTCTATATATATATATATATATACATATGTATATGTATGTATATGTTTGTGTGTCTGTGTTTGTCCCCCCAACATCGATTGATAACCGATGATGGTGTATTCGCGTTCCCTTAACTTAGCGGTTCGGCAAAAGAAATCCATAGAATAAGTACTAGGCTTACAAAGAATAATTCCTGGGGTCGATTTCTTCGACTTACACCCTTTAACGATGTGCTCCAGCATGGCCGCAGTCAAATGACTGAAACAAGTAAAATAATAAAAGAATATATATATATTTTTATTTTCTATTTTTTTCTATTTTCTCTCTCTGTTTATTTCCGTGTTCCTTTCTGTTGAAGAGCTTGTGCTCGAAACGTAAAGGACTTTCTCACTTCCCGAGCGTTAAACTAATACATCTGTTTGTTGTTTACACACCCGCCTTCGTCTTTTGTTGTGTATATATATATATATATATATATATATATATATATATATATATATATATATATATACAGGGGTGGCCAAATGTCACCTGACAGTAAATCAAAATCATTTAATTCCAAGATTTATCTATGTTTAACAACTGAATGAATTTAATAAAAGCATCTAAATATGAAACATCATGAAAATTGTTCAAACTGAAGTCCTTCTTGAGCGACACCATTTTTCCATTCAAGTCAAAATACAGAATTACAGATATTTAAGGAATTTGTGTGTGTGTGTGTGTGTGTGTGTGTGTGTGTGTGTGTGTGTGTGTGTAACAAAATCTCTATAATGTTATACCTATATGTGAAACGAAGCTACCATACACTGTAAACACCCTAAACATTTTAAACCCTTTACGGAAATAAAATATGCATATATGGATGCATGTATATAAATGCATATTCATATATACACACCTACATATATATTTCTACCGCAATCATATATCATCCGTGTGTGTGTGTGTGTGTGTGTGTGTGTGTGTGTGTATGTGTGTGTGTGTGTGTGTGTGTATGTGTGTGTTAGACTGATAAAAAATGAATTCAACTACACAAAGCAAAAAAGGAAAACTAAACGAACAAAAATCAAATAAGAAACAAACAAACAAGCAAACATCTATGACAACTGCGGTGTGACTCAAGAGATGAGTGAACGTGCAGGATTTGTGAGAGACAATTCTTACAGAAAATTGTGATACTCTGAAAACATCATTTTGTTTCACATGTATAAATATAACATTATGAAGGTTTTGTTACACACACACACACACACATACACAATCTTGTTCTGTCTACACTGGTAGTGAGAATATATCGTTTTAACCACTGGCATAATTAACTATTAAAAGCTATTTTGTTCGGTATTATTGTTTCTGCTATTTGGTGGCTAATTGACAAGAGTGTTGGAGTGTCGCATAAAGTCCCTTGCGGTATTTGTTCTGATATTTTGTGCTGAGTTCGAATTCCATTGAAATCAACTTTACCTTTTGTCATCAATAAATAAAATATCAGGTAAAGTGGTGACCTGGCAGAAACGTTAGTAGGCCGGACGAAATGCTTAGCGGTGTTTCATCTGTCTTTACGTTCTGAGTTCAAATTCCGCCAAATTCGACTTTGTCCTTTGTCCTTTATCCTTTCAGTGTCGATAAATCAAGTACTAGTTGCGCACCTTATGCTTAGAGTAGAAAAGAATAAATAAAATATCAGTCAAAGAGGAAGTTCTCTTCCCTCTTGCTTTGTGTTTCTGTCTATCTATCCATTTCGGAATGTTCGTTGAAAGAAGTACCCACAGCGCAACCTTCAACCATTCTTCCAGCCATTCTTCTCCAACTATTCTTTCTTCTCAAGTCTTCAGGTTTCACTATTTAGATGTCCCCCCCACCTTTCAACTATAAATATACACAACAGTGGTGCAATTTACTCGAGGCTTTGCAGAATATATATATTAAAGAAAGACTCCTTCATAAACTAAAATATATTGAGTGTACAAGAACGGTGAATGGTAAAGAATCGCTTTGAATTCCTTACAGTCTTACATTCCGAGATCTAATCCCATAGGGTTCGATTTAGTTTGTCATCCCTTTGGGGACGATAAATCAACGACCAGTAAGTAGAGTACTGGAGGTTTCATACAGTCAACAATAATTCTTCCTCTGCAAAAATTCGTCATTGTGTCTAGTCAAAAAGAAATCTAATATTATAAACATAAAATATATATTTCCCTCGACCTCCAGGAATATTGAACCGGCAGTCACTGGGTCGCTGTTATCGTATCTCTTGGTACGAAAAAGAGTCGATAACGTTAAGTTTTTTTAAAAATATTTCAGTCTGAGGGATAAAACCGGATATATATACATACATGTAATATATATATATATATATATATATATATATATATATATATATATATATATATATATATGTATGTATGTGTGCGTATGTGTAATATATATATATATATTTATATATACGTAATATATATATATATACATACATGTACTGTATATATATATATATATATATGTATATATATATATATATATATATATATATATATATATATATATATTACATGTAATATATATATGCATGTATATATATATATGTAATATATATATATATATATATGTATATATATACACATGTAATATATATGTATATATATATATACATGTAATATATATATGTATGTATATATATGTGTGTGTGTGTGTGTGTTTGTGTATGTGTGTGTGCGTGTATGTATATTTAAGCATGTGTTTATTTTGTATTTCCTTTCATAAATTACATTTAACAATTCAGAGCCATAACAGATGCGTGAACTGCAATCCATATATATGAATAGAATGTCACTTTCAAAATTTTAAATTCTCAATATGCTTGTTCAATAATCACTGAGTCAACAATATGTCGGTTCTGACCGACATTTTTGAAATTCAAGTTTCTTTCTTTTTACCCCCCCTCTCTTTCTGTGTGTGTATCTCTCTCTTTCTCTGTGTGTGTGTGTCTCTCTCTATCTCTTTCTGTGTGTGTATGCGTCTCTCTCTCTTTCTTTGTCTCTCTCTCTTTCTTTGTCTCTCTCTCTCTCTCTCTTATTTTTCTGCAAGATGTTTCTGTGCACTTCGACCCTGCTGTAACACGAAAAATAATAGTTCAACAGATTAACGTCTGGGGAATTTGGCAAGCATTAATTACGTCCTGTTTTAAAGATTAATAAAAAAGTAAAAAAAAAAAATCAAATCGAAATACAATAAAACAAATCATAAATACATAAATATATAAATAAGTAAAACCTGAAAACTTAAAACTTCGTCAGAAACACTATGCTTACTGATTCTTTGTCGACTGCAAATATTTCATGTATGTAGCTAAAAGGAATTCTTGTCTGTGACGTTTAAAGAGATTTAGAAAACCTGAATATAGATATAACTTAAGTTGCCTATTTTCATCACAAGCCAACGAAGTTTCTCTTTTGCACAGTTATTTACAGATCAACCTCAAGCAATTTCGACTCGTTGCAGCAGTAAAACCTTCGTAACTGAAGTCTTAATGTTAGCGACACTGATAATATATACGACGTCGTTGTCATGTGTAACGTGTAATAAACTTATTTTCCATTTTACTCGGAAACCTTATATCTTTCAGGCGTTGCTGTGTAACAAGAAGTTTGCTTCCCAACCTCATAATTCCGGGTTCAGACCCACGATCTAACACCTTGGGTAACGGTCTTCTACTATAACACCGGGTTGACTAAAGCCTTGTGAGCGGATTGGGTGGACGGTAACTGAAAGAGGTCTATCGAATATCTATCTATCTATCTATCTATCTATCTATCTATGAGTGTTTTTGTGTTTGTCCCCACCACCACCTGACGACCGGTGTTGATTTGTTTACGTCTCCATAAATTAACGATTCGGCAAAAAGAAACTGATATAATAAGTACCAGACTTTAAAATAAGTACTGGGTTCGATTCGTTCAACTAAACCCTTCAAGGTGGTGAAGCCTACCCGATTGGTAGGAAGACGGGAGTAATTTACGCTCTAACCAGAAACCAAAACTATTTGCAACGGAATAAATTTCACTAAAGGCACCAAAATCCTCGTGTTAGTGTGAAATTGGGTGACGATTTTAAGTTTACCATTCATGAAATAAATGCATAGAACCGGAGAAACACTCCAACTCATCTCATTCAGCGTGCTATCGATTCTGCTAATCAACCACCCCAAATTGGTATTTTATTGATCTAGGAATAAAACAAAGTAAAATTGGTCTTGAGATTTGAACTCAGAATGTAAAGAGTTTGAACAAATACTGGGGCGTAGTTTTGTTCGACGGAATAATGACCCAACATATTCGCCCTCTACAAAAAATTTTGTGACATAACCTTTACTAAAGATGCACCATTGTTGTCACTTGCATTTGATTATGTTTGGTTAATACGGAGAATAGAGTGGGATGTATTAGCTAATATAATACAATATAATACAATATGATATAATATCCTTTCTACTGTAGGCACAAGGGGAAGGGGACTAATCAATTACATCAACCCCAGTGCTCAGCTGGTACTTAATTTATCGATTACGAAAAGATGAAAGGCAAATTGGACCTCGGCGGAGTTTGAACTCAGAACGTAAAGACTGACAATATAAAACATATGTATCATGACAGATGAACATTCTTTATATTACATTACTAAGGTTTACTTTATTCGAGAATAGGGATTCTAGATTGTGGGGAACAATTTTCTATTCTGGTGTTCAGCGGTTTGATTAAAAAGGAACATGAATAGAATTAATCTTACCAGTCTACAAAAGTCTGCGAAAGCTATGGGCACAGGCCCTTCTGTTAGATCTTGTCAGAAAAAAGAAAAGTTAATGGTTTTACATTAAAACAAATTGTCAGAAAGTTCAAATGAAAATACTTTTCTCTTAATGTTATAAGAAAATGCTTTGGATTGGCGGAGTCTTTAGAGTATTGCACAAAATATGCTGCTTAATTTATTGCAACTCTTTGCGTTCTGAGTGCGAATACCGCCTAAACTGACTCTACCTTTATTCTTCCGGGTCTATAATATAAAGTACCAATAAGGCGGTGAGCTGGCAAAATCGCTAGCACGCCAGGCCTGATGCTTAGCGGAATTTTAACTGTCTTTACGTTCTGAGTTCAAATTCCGTCGAGGTTCACTTTGCCATTCATTCTTTCGGGGTCGAGGGAATGAGTACCAATTGAGTACTGGGGTAGATGTGATCGACTTATCGCCTCCACAAAATTTCCTAGCCTTACCCTAAAATTTGAAATTATTATTATTATTAAGGCAACGATCAAAATGCTTAACGGCATTTCATCTGCCTTTACGTTCTGAGTTCAAATTCCGTCGACGTCGATTTTGCCTTTCATCCTGTTGGGGGTTGATAAAATAAACACAAGTTAAAAACTGGAGTCGATGTAATCGACTTATCCCCACCCCAGAAATTGCTGGACATGTGCCCAAATTTGAAACCAGTATATAGTGCCAATCGTTCTTCCAAATTCATGCTCTTGAATATATGCTTAGGATAGTGTTATATCATAGGGAAAAACAAAACAAAACAAAAAGTTGTTTGGTAAGATTAGAAGAGCAACAGAAAAAATCTCGTTGGATATTTAGCTTGTGAGTAAAAATAACATTGAGATCGATAGTGCCGTTCATACTTTAAAATAAAAATTCCATGCTTGCACTTATTTTAGAAATGGTTGCTATATTATAAGAAGTTTATAGAGTCATAGAGTAAGAAATAAACATCTGATGTGGTTGAAATCACGATATCATTTCAATCCTCTTCACAGGATGTTTTACTTATGCCACGTGAAGTCAAGACATGAAAGCCTCACCCTTTCATTTAATCTCCTACCCTACAAAATACATGGTCGTGTGCCTAAAGAAACCGAAATAAAATTTCCCCAGCATAGAAGGGGCATAATGCGCTCAAAATCTTGACACAAGACCTATTCACTTTAGTAACGCCGTATATTCTATAGAAAAGTCGTGAACATCTTGGGCTGATAAAAAGAAACAAATTTACGTCTGTACACGACAAGAATTGCAATATTAGTGAATATGAAAAGATGATGGATTGGCAGAATTGGAAGAGCGTTGAGGTAATCTGAACACGTCTATTTAGGTTAATGTGAAGGCGTGTAGCTTAATGGTTAGTTTATTCGGCTCACGATCATAAGGTCGTGAGTTCGATTTCCGGCGCGTTGTGTCCTTCAACAAGACACTTTATTTTATGTTGCTCCAGTTCACTGAACTGGCAAAAATCAATAGTGCCTATAATTCAAAGTGCCAGCCTTGCCCCATTCTGTGCCACGCTGAATCTCCCTGAGGACTGCATTCTTTTCTACTCAAGGTACAAGGCCCGAAATTTTTGGGGAGGGAGCCAGTCGCTTAGATCGACCCCAGTACGCAACTGGTACTTAATTTATCGACCCCGAAAATATAAAAGGCAAAGTCGACCTCAGCGGAATTTGAACTCAGAACGTAAAGACAGACCAAGTACCGCAAAGCATTTCACCTGGCGTGCTAACGTTTCTTATTTCTTTATTGCCCACAGGGTGCTAAACATAGAGGGGGACAAACAAGGACAGACAAAGGGATTAGGTCGATTACATCGCCCGGCGTGCTAACGTTTCTGCCAGCTCGCTGCCTTCCCTGAAGACTACATTGATTTCAGGACTAGGCTGTTTCATTGATCAGATGAACCGGAACCCTCATCGCAACCAACGGAGTGCCAGAATAAATATTTATTAGTTATGAGTTCAAATATTGTCGAGACCAATACCACCAATGTTGTTTCGTTTTTTGTGGGGTTCAGTAAAATTAGCACCAATCAAAAAACTGCGTCGATTGAATAGAGTATCACATTTCGCTATATTGTAAAACTTCTTCGAGAAACATAGGAGGTGTCTATTATCCAGTTTGAATTTGACTTTTTTATGACTTAGTCAGAAAAGTAGTGCTCAAGATCCTTTTCAAATACTCCGAGGCGGTGATGATGTGAAGAAGGTGTCTTCAAACTGGAGACCTACCCTAAATGTTCGTAACAGCGTGTACTCTGCCAGAGACACACGCGGGCCATGTAGTGGTTTTGAACTAAGCGATGGCTTAATTTTACAATTCAAACTGGCTACGGTGGGATTTGAACTCAGAACTTAAAACCCGGAACAAATAAGTATGAAAGATCCTGTCCGACGCTCTAACGATTACACCAGTTCACTTTTCTGGCCTGATACTTTATTTATCGATCCCAGAAGGATGAAAGGCTAAGTTGACTTCGGGGAAAACTGAGCTCAGAACGCAAGAAGTCTGAATAAATATCGTAAGATATTTTGTCCAACGTTAGACATTTCACTTCGCTTACGCCAATAATACATTCTAGAATGACAAAAATGCCACTCTATCAACGTTATTGCTCCTCGGTTAATTTGTTTACCTTGACCTTTGTCAAAGAATAATATATGGTCATACCTACGTATGATTTTTTTCGGTTCAAGTATGTAATGAATAATAGATACATAATTCTTCTCTAAAGACTTGGCGCTTACTGTTAATTCTATGCTTGTCTGACGTGTTATCACTGTAGAGAAATATGTCGTACATTACCATTGTGTCTGACAACAATCAAATTAATCTCCCTTCATAATTAGTTCCAATTAACTTAAATTTCGGTATTGCCAACCTATTTCGATTTGGAGCCTTAACCTTTCTTGGGTAGTTTTAGGCATTACCTTACCTTTCAAAAAGTGTAAGGTCTTGAAGTATCGTTATAGCAAATATTCTGCTCAATACCACAGATTCGCCTGTCAGTTACTTGACTGTAACTACTTAAGCATGTCCCTTAGCAGCTGACAATATGTGCATCTCTGATCACGAGCAGGAGTAGTGGGGGAGCATCACAGCCATGTGTTGAGAACGATTCTTTGGTAGGTTTGAATAAATGTAACAAAAGTAAAGTTTGAAGGAAATATTAACCATTTTTCATACTTTCTAGGGATAAGCAAATAGGGAATAACAGTTGCTACTCTAGAACAAAAATCGCTTTACACAGTGTAATATCTTACACAGATATTAGTTTACAAATTCCAGCGTATGTTTGTGTGTGGGTAACAGTCGATTATACCTATTCTGCTATTTGTTTACCGTTATATATTATTGACTTAGGAAGATGAAAGACAAAGTTAATTTCAGATGGATTTGACCTTAAAAAGGTCAATAGCCAGAACAAAAAGATTTTCCTTTTTTTTTTTACCTCTTCTTGCTAATTATTCTGCCTACAGTCCATAAGTGGAGATCTAGAATTCAAAGTTAATTTCGGATGGATTTGACCTTAAAAAGGCCAAAAGCCGGAACAAAAATATTATTATTTTTTTTTTTTTTTACCTCGTCTTGCTAATTATTCTGCCAATATACAATCTATAAATGGAGATCTAGAATTCAAATGAATACATTATCATGAAATGTTTGACTTTCATTTTGGAATCAGCTGTGAACATTTTAAATGAGATTATTTCTACGGATGTCACAGAATATTCCTCACTAGAGATATTTGATAGATATGGAGCAATGTCAGTTTATAACAGATTCCAGGAGGTGTAGTGTAATTGGGTTACTGAAGACTAACATTATTTTTGCTCAATAGAATGAAAAATAAATAGCGTACAGATGAATGAAAAACACATGTTGGATACCTTAACACGTAAGTGAGGTTTGGATCCATTATCACCTCTCCATTTTCCAAATTGGAATCTGAGCTTTATTCCAGCTTGGTAATTTTTTCATCTATGTTATTTTTTGTTAAAATCGCTAATCACAAAATAAAGTTCTGGCAAGGTTTTTCTAATACTTCCTTTACCTTTCTTGATGGATCGGTGAAGAGTGTATGTGTGCGTGAGACAGAGATGTGTAGAGAAGAAGACGAAGAAGAAGAAGAAGAAGAAGAAGAAGAAGAAGAAGAAGAAGAAGAAGAAGAAGAAGAAGAAGAAGAAGAAGAAGAAGAAGAAGAAGAAGAAGAAGAAGAAGAAGAAGAAGAATGAGAAGAAGAGAGACAAATTGATAGAGAAAGACAGGCACGAAGAGCGGATGAAAGAAAAGGAAGCACAAACACATGTATATGCATGTATATATGAACACACACATATATATATATGCACATATACATACATACATATATATATATATATATATATATATAGCAATGTTAATTCTCTCTCTCTATATATATATATATGTGCATATATATATACATATACATACGTGCATACATATAAATACATACATACGTATATGTATGTATATATATATATATATATATATATATATATATATATATATATATATATGTATGTATATATTGTATTTGTATATATATATATATATATATATATATATATATATATATACAAGAGAGAGAGAGAGAGAGAGAGAGAGAGAGAGAGAGAGAGAGAGAGAGAGAGAGAGAGAGAGAGAGAGAGAGAAAGAAAGAAGGAGAAACAGACAGAGCATATGTATGTGTAACGGAGAAGGGTTTTATTTGTTCTACAAGAGAAATTGAAACTATCCAGTGTGCTATTTACAGACAAACTGTGAACTGATAGAATATAGGAATGTGGTGACAGTTTGGAAGAAAGGACTGAATAAAGACTGCAGTTCTTTTTGTTTTTTTTTCTTCTTAATTTCATGGCGTGTAAGTTTTGTGAGGTGATACCAGAATACTAGGTTAATATTCCAAGGAAAGGCGGACCGAAATTTGTTTCATTGCATAAATCTCAACTTAAACCGAAGAATTTACAAGTCTTCATTCGTTTTGTTTTATAACCGTTTTGCAGTAAGCATTACTAGCACTATTTTTAGGAAATACCATTCTGCCTTCCACTCGGCTGCAGAGATTTTATGCAGCGTTTTTCGAATTAATTCGATTCTACCTCCCACTTCTCTCAAATAAATTCTGTCTTTCTTTTTAAAAACTTCTTTCTTCTCTCTTTAACTTTGTTTATTTATTTGCTTGTTTCATCTATCTGCCTCTCTCACACGAGAGATCAGTTTTAGAAAAGGCTGTCTTTTTGAGTCATCTCATTCATAGAAGCAACCTTATTCCAGCCTCAAATTTATTCTTTATTTATAAATTCTTTTAAAGCAATTTTTCGGTCTGCAACAGTTGAACCGGCCACCAACTGACTCAATCTTGTTTTAAATGTTCCATTTGTAGGGCTTCAAAAAACTGAAGGTTCCTCCCTCTGCCATATTTGCCATACATTAAATAGAAAAAAAAAACGAAAACGAAACATAAAGAGGAAAAGAAAATGATATATGAAAGCAAAAAATACTATGAAAAACAAAATATTCCCCCCCACCTCCGTAACAAAAAACAAAAAAGAGAAAAAAGAAAAATAAAGGTAAAAGAAAGGAAACAGCGATAGATTTCCTGACAATGTTTCGGCATCAAGTTAACTTTGGCTTCCAGTTCGGAGATTGTATCGCAATAAAATTAATCTTAGGATAAATAGAGCACCAGTATTATTAAATCGCCGATTATACTTCTCTACTTCGGCATATTTTCACGAACGATTGAAAGAAAGAACTGAAATAAATAAAAAAAGATATGAAATGATACTAAAAAAAAAAAAATAAAAGATACAGAAAAATGAAATGCAAAAAGATAAACAATACAAATACAAAAGGACAAGAAGAAAGAAATAGAAAAAAGAAGAGAGGGCAAGAAGAATATGAAGAATAAAAGGTTAGAAAAAGAAGACGAAGAAAAATATGGGAATATGAAGAAAAAGAAGACAATGAAGAAGACGTTGAGGTAGAAAAAGAAAAAGAAATAAAGGAACTGAAACAAAGCAGTAGTAGTGGTAGTAGTTGTGGTAGAGAGAAGATGAAGATGTAGAAGAACGAATAGTACAAGCAAGAGAGAGATGTAGAAGAAATACAATTAGCAAATGTAGAAAAGAAATACAATAAAAGAGTTAGCAGAAAAGAAGTAGAAGTAGTTGTAGCAATGGTACTACAAAGCAGAAGAAAAGAATGGAAGCTGGAAGAAGAAAAAAGAAAGAAAATGTAGAAGAAAATGAAAGAGAAAGAGAATACGTAACAGAAAATAGAGATATAAATGTAGTAGTAGTAGTAGTAGTAGTAGTAGAAGAAGAAGAAGAAGAAAAAGAAGAAGAAGGAGAAAAAGAAAAAGAAAAAGAAGTAGAAGTAGTAGTAATAGTAGTAGTAGTAGTAGTAGTATTAGTAGTAGTAGTAGTAGTAGAAGAAGAAGAAGAAGAAGAAGAAGAAGAAGAAGAGGAAAAAGAAGAAGACGAAGAAGACGAAGAAGAAGAAGAAGAGGAAGAAGAAGTGGAAGAAGAAGAAGAAGACGAAAAAGAAGAAGAAGACGAAGAAGACGAAGAAGAAGAAGAAGAAGACGAAGAAGAAGAAGTGGAAGAAGAAGAAGAAGAAGAAGAAGAAGTGGAAGAAGTGGAAGAAGAAGAAGAAGAAGAAGAAGAAGAAGAAGAAGAAGAAGAAGAAGAAGAAGTGGAAGAAGAAGAAGAAGAAGTGGAAGAAGAAGTGGAAGAAGAAGAAGTGGAAGAAGAAGAAAATGAAGAAGGAGAAGAAGAAGAAGAAGAAAAAAAAGAAGAAGAAGAAGTGGAAGAAGAAGAAGAAGAAGAAGAAGAAGTGGAAGAAGTGGAAGAAGAAGAAGAAGAAGAAGAAGAAGAAGAAGAAGAAGAAGAAGTGGAAGAAGAAGAAGAAGAAGAAGAAGAAGAAGAAGAAGAAGAAGAAGTGGAAGAAGAAGAAGAAGAAGTGGAAGAAGAAGTGGAAGAAGAAGAAGTGGAAGAAGAAGAAAATGAAGAAGGAGAAGAAGAAGAAGAAGAAGTGGAAGAAGAAGTGGAAGAAGAAGAAGTGGAAGAAGAAGAAAATGAAGAAGGAGAAGAAGAAGAAGAAGAAAAAAAAAGAAGAAGAAGAAGTGGAAGAAGAAGAAGAAGAAGAAGAAGAAGAAGAAGTGGAAGAAGTGGAAGAAGAAGAAGAAGAAGAAGAAGAAGAAGAAGAAGAAGTGGAAGAAGAAGAAGAAGAAGTGGAAGAAGAAGTGGAAGAAGAAGAAGTGGAAGAAGAAGAAAATGAAGAAGGAGAAGAAGAAGAAGAAGAAGTGGAAGAAGAAGAAAATGAAGAAGGAGAAGAAGAAGAAGAAGAAGAAGTGGAAGAAGAATAAGAAGAAGAAGAAGAAGAAGAAGAAGAAGTGGAAGTAGAAGAAAATGAAGAATGGAGAAGAAGAAGAAGAAGAAGAAGAAGAAGAAGTGGAAGAAGAAGAAAATGAAGAAGGAGAAGAAGAAGAAGAAGAAGAAGAAGAAGAAGTGGAAGAAGAAGAAGAAGAAGAAGTGGAAGAAGAAGAAAATGAAGAAGAAGAAGAAGAAGAAAAAGAAGAAGTGGAAGAAGAAGAAAATGAAGAAGAAGAAGAAGAAGAAGAAGATAAGAAAAAGAAGAAAAAAAAGAAGAAAAAGAAGAAGAAAAAGAAGAAGTGGAAGAAGAAGAAGAAGAAGAAGAAGATGAAGAAGAAGAAGAAGAAGAAGTGGAAGAAGAAAAAGATGAAGAAGAAGAAGAAGAAGAAGTGGAAGAAGAAGAAAATGAAGAAGGAGAAGAAGGAGAAGAAGAAGAAAAAGAAGAAATCAGATGAATGAGAAGAGGAATGAGAAGAGAAAGGAGAAGAAGAGGAAACGAGAAGAATGGAAACAAAAATACGAAAGAGAAGTGAAGAAGAAAGAGAAGAAGATCAAGAAATAGAAGAAGAAGAGAAGGAAGTGGAACAACGGAGTGAAGTAAAATAGCTCTTGTCAACAGTGAAAGCTTATTCTGTAATGAATTGTTTCTATCTAAAAATCAATTTTACACTTAACTAAAAAAAATTATTGTAATTGTATTTTTATCTGTTTAACAATATTTTTATTTGGCTCCTTCACTTCTTCATCTTCTTTCCATTCTTAAAATGCCTTTTTGTTTTTGCTTTTTCTTTTATTTCTGCCTCTCCCACTCACATTTCTTTCTCTCTCTCTCTCTCTCTCTCTCTCTCTCTCTCTCTCTCTCTCTCTCTCTCTCTCTCTCTCTCTCTCTCTCTCTTTCTCTTATGCCGCACTATTTACTGTCTCTTCATTTTCCCTTTATATTAAAAAAAAAATATTCTCTTCTTTTTTGCCATCTTTTGCTATTTGTGTTTTAATGTTTTTAAAATTTACAACAGTTTTACTAGTGTCTTTTTTATTTCTTCGATCATTCAATGTATGTGTGTGTGTGTATGTTTATATATATATATATACATACACGCACACACATACATATACATAGTATTGAGTGCGTTTCCGTATGATTTGTATATTCTAAGAAGAGTATATGTCATAGAGTTTATGACATATAAGCGTAATCCTATGACATAAGTGCATTGTCTGCAATGTTTATAGAGCATAAATGCAGATTAAGAAGGAAAAGCAAGGCATATTTATTAGTATTTTCATGTTTCTACAATTTGTTTCTGCAGTAATTAATGCCGTTTTGTCAGGAAATTAGAAACTGAAAATGTTTGTCTCCTGACGAAGTGACATAAATTACTGTAGCAACTATTACAGATTTGAAACTCTAAATAAATAAATATTCTTCCTTGTTCTCTACCTCACGCATATGCGCGCGCACACACACACACACACACACACACACACACACACACACACACACACACACACACATTCATTCATTCACTCACATACATACGCACACATACACACACATACACACAAAGGCTCATATAAACATATACATGTATACACCCAAAATTTTAAAAATAAAACTACAAAACTTATTAAACCGCTTTGTTAATCTTTCAAATTTGACTCGATTTTTCTGTCGATATCGCTTCATTTCAAACAAAATGCAGCAAAATTAGTTCGGAGTAAGTTTTTACATATGTCATTTCAATCTTTTGCATTTACTATCTTAGAAGAAGTGAGACATGCTGCAGATTTGTCGACTCACTTTATTGGTAGTAAAGATTCTACATCCTGGTAGTACTGCTATCGTCACGTATTGAAAGTTGTCAGATTTCCTTGGGTCGAGATGTCCGTATATCAGCTTTATTGTTTATATTCATTATATTCAATAAAAGATAGTGCATGTGTGTGCATACACACACATATATACATACATGCATACATACATACATACATAATTATATACACACATACATATGTGAATATGTATACACACACACACACGCGCGGAGTGTGCGATGGGTAAATTGTTGGCATTTTATATCCTTATTTCGCGCATGCGCATTGCTTGTTTTTTAAAAAAAATTTTGTCGACTACACAGTATAGTAGAGTCAGTCGAGTATCGTCTGTGAGAAAAATAGCACCATTACGCAATTTACTCTGCCAGAAATTTGAAACGACATGCTGTACTGCTTGGCATTCGTACCGGAAACTCCAATACGATTATTTCGGCGTGTTTGGGTATCAATCTGAGGAGAATGCAATCTGAGGACATATACCGAGAGTGATAAAAATCAAACATCCACTCAACGTCATGGTGTTAAGCCTCCATTCATCTTCATTTCTTGCAACAGGACGCTGCACGAGACACATCTGCAACCACATCACTCCTGACATCTGGTCACCTAACTTCCCAGACTGCAAAACCCTTGATTATTATGTGTAGAGCACAGTTGAGCAAGAGACCAACAAAACTCTTTGTAACACCAAAAATGAACTGAAGGCAAGAATTATAGAGGCATTCACCAACTTAAACAAAGAGACCATCCAGAAGAGTTTCAGGGGATTCCGAAGTCGACTGCAACCTCACACATAATAATTAAGAGGGTTGCAGTCTGGGGAGTTAGGTGGCCAGATGTTAGGAGTGATGTGGTCGCAGAAATTGTCTGACAGCCATGACTGGGTTCTCCTGCTTGTGTGACATGGTGCAGAGTCCTGTTGCCAGACATGGGATCTTCCAGCAGCCATCCCCTTCACCCAGGACAGCCTTACCTCTTCCAGGCACTTGATGTAGGCCTTTGTGTTGAGTCTGAGGCCGCGTGGGAAGATGAATGGAGGCATAACGTCGCCATCCCTAGTGATCACTCCAAACACCATGATGTTGACTGGATGTTTGATTTTTATCACTCTTGGTACATGTTTTGGGGACAAGGCAAACCATCAGTTGTTCTGTGTGATCACCATCTGATTCTTGCAGAAAATTTTCTCCTTTGAGAAAAACCAAAGCATGTTCGGTTGATGGGGATGCTTGAGTTTGGTCAAAAGCTTCATAGCACGATCTTTCCTCTTGTCCTTGATGGGCTTGGGATAAAAATTGGCCCTTTCTCATCTTGTATGAGGAATACCGAATGTTTTCATGCACTACCTGCCTGATAAGAAACTCAGACACACGCATGTCTCTGGCGATGGATCTGATTGACTTAGAAGAATCGTTGTCAATCACGGCCTGGATCTCACCAAGAAATTTAGGAGTTCTTTATCAGAACGATCAGAGTGAGTTTTCCGAGCTGCCGTACCTTCGTAATCGCCATTAGACTCATCCAACTCTTTCCGAATCGTCTGCACTGTACTCAGATTGACATCCAAACACTCTGATTAGTTCGTATTGGAGCTTCCAGTGTGAATGCCAAGCAGTACAGCATGTCATTTCCAAATTTCTGGCAGAGTGGATTGTGTCATGGTGGTGTTTTTCACACAGAATGAATGTGCCCAACTGAGCCTACTATACTGTGTAGTCGACAATTAAAAACATAAAAGGGCGACAATTTATCCATCGCACCCTGTATATACATATTGTATATATATATATATACATACACACACCATACATATACATATAAATATATGTATAACATATAGGTGTGTATCTATATATGATAATAATAATAGTAATAATAATAATAATAATAATAATAATAATAATAATAATAATAATAATAATAATAATAATAATAATAATAATAATAATAATAATAATAATAATTATTATTATTTTATGTTTGACTTTTGTTTTGCATTTGTACAAGTTGGATCCAAGTCTCACCCAGAGACCTCAAGAGACAACAAGTTAGAAGTTCATGTAGGTGTTATGCCTAGGGTACCATATATTTGGATTTGTACAGTTTTGTTCAAGTGAATGTTTAAGAAACCATAAGAAAATTATGTTTGCTTTAAAATTTGAGATCACATAGACAGTATTTTACGTAGGATATGGGCAGTTCCCATGAGCACTATCTTTTGAACTTCAGCCATTTTGGGGTTTCCTGGTATCTGAGCTAGGTAGTAATCAGCCCGTTTCGCTATCATTCCCAGGGCACCTATGACAATAGGTATTGTTTTCGTCTTCAGATTCCACATTTTGCTAATTTCTATTTCAAGATCTTTATATTTGCTCAGTTTTTGGTAGGTCTTGACAGATACGTTTATATCGATTGGGACAGTCATATCAATGAGGAGGCATGATTTTTGTCTGAAGTCTTTCAGTATGATGTCTGGCCTATTTGCGTCTATCTTTCTGTCAGTTTGAATGGTGAAGTTCCAGAGGAGTGCAATGTGATCATTTTCAAGTACTGGGGGTGGTTTGTGTTCCCATCAGTTTTTATCATGGGGCAAGTCCAGGTTTTTGCATATTACCCAGTGAATATATTGTGCAGCTCTATCATGCCTGTTGAGATACTCTGTAGGCGCAAGGAGATTGCACATGGAGACAACATGATCGATGGTCTCATTTTGTCGTTGGCATATACGACATAATGGGGAGCTGCCGTTCTTTAATATGTTGGCCTGCTAGTTCTTTGTAGGTAGGCATTGATCTTGGGCTGCTCTGATAAACCCCTCTGTTTCTGATTTCAAGCCAGAGGCCATTAACCATTGGTGGGTAAGGGCTTTGTCAATATCTGCATTATTCGCTCTCTTTGGGTATTTGCCATTGAGAGGTTTTCCATACCATTTTTCAGTCATAATAGCTAAGGCAGCAATTTTAGTACGGGTTTTCAAGCGCTTAGCTTTTTCTGCAGGTGTTTCTAGTTCGTCTAATTCTTGAATTTGTTGCAATTGGAATTCACTTAGATAGTCCTTTGCCTGTTTTGTTACTGAGTAAGATGCTTTCTTGCTTTCATGTTTTAAGACAAGTTTTAGCATCCAGTCCTCAGAGTTTTTCAGATAGGTGTCTAGGCCAATTGTGGCTACCTTCATTGATAATGCCAGCTGTAGAAGTCCTCGGCCTCCCTCTTTTCTTGGCAGATAAAGACGTTCTATATCTGCCTTAGGGTGGTGCATTCTATGCATTGTCAACAGTTTTCGTATTTTTCTGTCAACATTACATATTTCAGTACTTGACCAGTTAACGATATTGAAACTGTAAGTCACGACTGGTATGGCTAGAGCATTGATCGCTTCGATCCTGTTTCTCGCGTTCAGCTCTGTCTTCAGTATTGCTCTCACCCTGCGATAACATTCTCTTCTGACCCTTTCCCTCATCACTGAGTGCTTGATATTGTCCCCTTCAATTACCCCTAGGTATTTGTAGCTCTCCGCTGGTTCTAACTCTTTTATGACATTTTGCTGGTCAAGGTTCACATTAGATGTATTTGTCATTTTTCCTTTGATAAAGGTAGCTTTTGCACATTTATCAAGGCCAAATTGCATCCTGATGTCATCACTGAATTGTTTAACAATCGCTAGTAGGCCTTTGAGTTGTTGGTCATTTTTTGCAAAGAGCTTTAAATCATCCATGTAAATGAGATGATTTATATTTTTATCAAATATTTTATAACCATACTGTGCATCATTGATCAATTTTGAGAGCGGTATTAGGGCTAGACAGAAGAGGAATGGTGATAGTGAATCACCCTGGATTATTATTATTATTATTATTATTATTATTATTATTATTATTATTATTATTATTATTATTATTATTATTATTATTATTATTATTATTTAAAACAGTTTGATTCGGCGCCATGAAACTTAAGTTTCGCAGGCTTCTAGCAGAAATCTAGCTCATTCCAGTTCAGATTACCGAATGGGGGAATGCAGAAACTCCATGATAGCTACTAGAAAATGAACAGCTATTGGTCAAGGCAGGTCACATGGTGTTGTTTGAAAAGTGATCGGCATTTCAGGGACACAAGACACGTTATAGAGGAAAATTTCTTTGGCCTCGTGTCTAGACAAAATGGTGGTGGTGTCTAGGTATCTGGTGGTCCTTTGTAGGCACTTGGAAGCCAACAGAAGCAAGGCCAGCGAGAGTGTGTGTATGTGTGCGTATGTGTGAGTGTGTACACCAGATGTATGAGTGCGTGGATGTGGGTGTGTTATTGTTTGTATGAGTGTGTGTATACCTATATATTATAGGTGTGTAGATGCGTGTAAATATGTTTGCATTAGTGCTGGTTGTATAAGCGTGCGTGCGCAAGTGTGTTTAGGATGCGTGTAGAAACGCATGAGTACGCATGCTTGTTTGGTTGGTTCAAGAAAGTCTCATCTCTAATGCATCTGGTGTAGCTGAAATGTCGATCTCACTTCTAAGAAAGACCTGCTTTGATTAATAGCAGTCCATTTTTCGGCAGCCATCTTGGACTTCCTGTATCACTCCATTCGTTAATGTGAGCCTGAATGAGTTACGTTTCTGTAAGAAGCCCGCGAAACCTGAAGTTGCCTGGAGCCGAATCAACTGTTTTAAATAATAATACATATAGCACCTATTAAATGTGTTGAATGCCTTTTTCTTTCGTATGTACGCTAACTCGTTTATATATATACATTATAAAAAGATGGTATGGTCACAGATGTAATGTCTTTGTTATAAGTCTATTCGATCTATGTTGGACTCGGACTAAACGAGTAAACAACGATTCGAACACGAGCAAACATGGCTACCACTATGTGTTCGCTCGACTTTATAAAAATAGTGTCTAGTTCTCCCTCAAATGTTACTGTCTTAATTTGTGGATACTCCGTCGACCTCGATGATGAACATTCAATATGGTGAAATGAAAGTGGCAGAGTAGACCAGAAATACGTATACGCTTAACATATATTTAGGAGGATCAACGTAACACGATTTTTGAATACCAAGGAACATTTATGCAGATATAACAATTTAAAGGATAAGCCTATCATAATGGATAATACTAAGTCGACTTTTCCTTTTTCTCTCTCTTATTCTTTTTTCTTTGTGATGTAATCTTGGAACTGAAAATGTTTGCGGCTGAAGATAGCTTTAAACCATCCTTTATATCAACAATATATACTGATGTAATGACAGATTGTGTATAAAGCTTGAAACACGTGTACCGCGGAATCCTTTGTGTTCTGTTTTCATTTTACGTTTTAATATAACACGATATAATTAGGAGGCTGGATCATTTGAATTATAGGTGCATGAGAGAAAAGGAAAGAGAGAGAGAGAGGTTGTGACCTCGGTTCATTACTAGTACTTTATTTATCGTCTCTGAAAAGATGAAAGGTGAAGTTGATCTGGGACGGATCTAAACTCAAAGTGAGAAATGCTATAACATTCTGCTAACACTTGCGATTCTATCAATTCACCGTCTCGTTGGCAATATTGACAGATACATCAGGTGATGTAATCCAACATACATATAAAAAGACGGGGGTGAGGTCACGGCTAGATGCTTTCAATCATATGTCTTCTGCATCAGTACTGATCTGAGGTTCAACCACAACAACAACAACAACAACACAAGCGGTCAGTGAATCTCTGTGCTGAGTCCGGACATGTTACAAATCTACTTCAAGTGAAAACTACACCATATTGTTTTAAATATAAAGAGGTTACGTTAGATAATATAATTTCAGTTTCGTTAAGTGTGAAAAATGTCATATGCAACGATCACGGTTGGAATGCTTTTGATAACTCGTCTATCTGAACAATAACAATAAATTGTTGGTTGTTAACAGGGCCGCCGCCAAAGGGTCGTTCTGTATGTTTTCTATTCGTTCTTTTTTTCAGTATTAAAATTTGAGCCCTTTAATTTTTATTAAACTGCTAACACACACACACACACACACACACGCACAAACGCACGCAAAGGCACACTGACGCAGACACACAATCACTTATCATATACGCACACACACACACGTTTTTCTTTTGTCAATAAAATAGTGCAATAATCTAGGGAGTGTACATTTTAAATAAATTTCTTCTAAACCAGACGATCATGAGAGGGAAAAAGAAAAAAAAAATTGATATATAAAAGAAATAAAAAAAAAACTGTAACGCAATCAAAAATATTTTTATTAGAAATTCTTTTTCCATTTAAATATTTCCTTTCAACGAGGTTACTATCATGGATAAATAAGAAGTAAGTTTTCGACGAATCAACGTCAACGAGGTTTCAGTCCCAGATGTATCTCATTTCACCCTCATCAGTGATTTCTTTAGGCAAGGCATGAACGTCACAACCTCTTGATTTCCTTTATGAAATTTAGAGAACCTGTATGAATATCAAAAACGATAAACTACATTTCCCAGTATGATCGACATCGCGACCTTTTACCTCAGTTGACACAAGATCCTTTCATTTTTGCCTCTAATTTCTCGTATTAATGTCTATCTTAGAGGAGGAAGGCAGCACCCAACGCCATTTTCAGAGCCTCTAAGGCTAGTGGAAGAAAGAAAGATAATTGTCTTTATGCAGAAGAGCTGGTCCGAATGCTTGCATAAGAACGGATTCCTCTAAAGACACACAAATACCAGGTGGTGGTTAATTGGGTGATGGATTAAAAGAGAAATGACCCCCACTTAAAATAATAGAATTACAGTTAACGAGCCCACGGGGCAACCTCTAAGGAGCCACTTGGACTGTTAGAAATACCAGCTAAATAAATCGCACTTGCAATCTTAAAATAAAGGAAGATTACTTTGAATATTGTGGTCTCAGATCCACTGCATTCAAGTAAAGGACTATTCGATTAATCACAGGACTGTTCGATAAAGGTTGAACCGAGGCTATAAAACAACAAATAAAGATCATTTTTATTAATTATATGTTATCAATATTAAAACGACTGAACTAGATCGCCGGTATAAATTATTGGTAGAATTGAATTTCATTCTTAGTTCAAAGCGCACTATAATTCAATTTGTCTTTGATTCTTTTGGGGATGCATTTTACTCTGGTGTCATACGGATGCGCTGGCCTGTTGTAGATACTTCTGTCTTGAGCCGTGTTTTTCAATTTCACTCAAATTTTGCCAACTTCACACATCATTTTTCACAACCAAGCTTCATCGCTTTCCTACATTTTACCTACGCAATCAGCAGACAACGTTCAATGCAACGCAGACAAAATACACTGGACCTGGAGGGATCAGAGTTCAAGAATCAATCAGTTAGTGACCTGCGCATTGACATGAATGGTGAGTTTTCCTTCGTTGTGTATATTATTAAGGTGGCAATGTTATGCAGACATCTGACAGAATGGATTCTTAGAACAGTCAGAGCAAGAAAGCAGGAAGCCATGATGGTCCTCTGGAGGACTTTTGTCCTAAGCCATCTTGAATATTGCTCTCATCTATGGTCACTATGCAGTGTGAAATTAAAGCGACACTTGAAGCTACACGAAAAAGAGCTTCAACGCAGCAAATTAATTACTGGAAAAGACTCAAGAGCTAAGAGGTTAAGACCTTATTTCCCGGAACGAAGGTAGGAAAGATATGGTGCAATACACATCTGAAAGATTCTGGAAAGACTTTCTGAAAGTTTGGTGTTGAAAGTTATACAAACGCTTGGGAGCCATTGCATGGTATCTAAAATCCCTTCCCTGTCGCCAAAATTCAGGACCAGATACTGTAATAGCTTGGGATTAAAGTGACCACAGCTCTTCAATATCCTCCCACTGTAGCTTAAAGAGCTAAAAGGTGTGGGTGTGGATAGTCTCAAAACTTAATTGGATCTCCTACTGTCAAGAGTCCCAGATGAACCAACTTCACGGAAGGAATAGGGATTGACGGTTGCAGTGTCAAACGTACTCATTCACCAAATGACAACTATCAAGAGAGGGTTAACGAGGATGCAGCAATACTGGTTGGCGATGCTCCAGCATAGCTACTGCTCTTCAACTGAAACTAATAAAACAACAACAGTAATACTACTACTACTACTACTACTACTACTACTACTACTACTACTACTACTACTACTACTACTACTACTACTATATATATATGTGTGTGTATATATATATATTTTTTATTTGTTTCAGTCATTTGACTGCAGTCATGCTGGAGCACCGTCTTTAGTCGAGCAAATCGACCTCAGGACTTATTCTTTGTAAGCCTAGTACTTATTCTATCAGTCTCTTTTGCCGAACCACTAAGTTACGAGGACATAAACACACCTGCATCGGTTGTCAAGCGATGGTGCGGGTACAAACACACACAAGTAAACATACATACATACATACATACATGCATACATAATACATATATATACATATATATACATATATGCGATGGGCTTCGTTCAGTTTCTGTCTACCAAATCCACTCACGAGGCTTTGGTCGGCTCGAGGCTATAATAGAAGACACTTGCCTAAGGTGCCATGCAGTGGGACTGAACCAAGAACCATGTAGTTGGAAAGCAAGCTACTTATCACACAGCCACATACTATATATATATATTTAATACTTTTTGGGGCTTACAATCGCCTATATTATTGATTCTGTTATCATTTTTGAATTGTTACACGGGATACTAACAGAGTCAATGTTATCTTCGTAAATTATTTTTTCGTGCATTATTTTTTTCTCGTGAATTATTTGCTCCGTATATACATTTATATATATACGTGTATATCATTGTTTTTCACTCTCCCACACAGTCTGACAACCGGTGCTGGTTTGTTTACTTTCCCGTAGCTTAGTGGTTCGGTGAAAGTGTATAAAAGAAAGAGTTGTTTTTTTTTTTCGATTAATTCCTCCATGACGGTGCTCCAGCATGACGTAGTCAAGGAAATGAATAAAACAAGAAAATAAAAAAGATGATTAACGTTAATTTTACTTGCCGATTGCAGAATGCAAGATTTTTAAAAAGTAAATATGAAAGCAGAAATGACTGGATACCATGTTTAAGACTTCTTTCCTATCTCATACCAGTCCTTTCGACAGTCTTTTACAGATTTCTATTAATCAAATTACTCCCATGTCTTTGGTTGAGCAGAAGCTAAGAAATTCTTAACCACCCAGCTAAGATTTAGATTTTGTTTTATATCTCAAAAGGACAGGTATAAGCAACTTAAACAGATGGATGCTGAACACTATCAGAATAAACTTCGGTGCCATGTAGCAAAATTTTATGAACATTAAACTTGGTGGAGATCAAACTTTGTCTGAAACTATTACAACTGGTCAGATCAACGCTTATTGAGCAAACCTACGGTCAATGTATTCTAGCCATGACCATTCCGTCTAGTAGACAATATAACTAAGATTATATTATCTCATATAGCATCTCTTTTTTAAGACAAAGAGGGAGGCGCTTTAGATAAGATTTTGTTGATATTTCTAACAGATCGAGTGCCCCTTGTTGGTCCGTAGAGTATTCTCTACTAAAAGTTAACAAAACTTTTTTACTAGTTATACAATGACGCAGTTACTTATCAAACGGGCACAGAACCGAAACAGAATCAGCATCAGTTTGATGACTCGCCCAACAAGTGTGAGAGGTTTCACAAGAAAATTCAGTTCCATAATGGCTGACGAAAATTTTCGAAACAAAAATTATCTTTGCTTGAAAACTCTTCGCCTTCCTGAGTGTTTTCTCAGATCAATAAATAGGAAGCGAAAGATAAATATAGCGCCTATAATTATCAATGAATAATAGCAAAAGAATTTTGGTAGGAAAATTCCCAGCATTAAGAATGTGTCATTTATATCATGAGGTAAGATTCGTTTTCAATATTTACCGAAATGAAGGCTGTTGCCAACGTGGTCGGAAAAAGTTCACTAGATGTTAATGGAACTGAAGCATGTTGTAAACCATATTGGTCCCTTTTAATCCCTAGACAAATATATTTCGTATTATATTCAATAGCTCATTTGACATTTTTGTCTCTTTTAAGTTGATATTTCAATACAAATATGTTTCAATTATTTAAGGAATTTAATTTATGAGAAGTGACAAACCACTTAGAAAATACACTATACATAATAGCTTCTAGAATTACGCAAGGCAAACCAAAGCAGGCGTCGTTAGATTAGCCGAATGTTGAAGAAATGTTCAGTTGGACGATAGATCTAACTTGGGTGGTAGGTCTAACATACCGCCCAGACTGTTACCAACGCTTGGCCCGTGGGTGTCTTTAGCAGAGATTAATCTGGTGCAAGCGTTCAGATTAGCACCGTGGGTCTCACCCCGCCCATTTATTTTTTTGCAGACATTCCTGCCTGGGCATTACCCGCTTCTGTCTGATCAGCCTCGACCCAGCGAGTAAACTTCTGCGTTGTCACTGAACCTGCTGGATGTAGCAGCCAAAATCTTCCTTCATTCACCAGTCTTTCATTTACATTCACCCGTTCCAACTAAGAAAGGCTACGTTGAATAATGCAATCCTAGACACACTATCCACTCTATTCAGCTGTTGTTAAGGTGCCAGCATGCCGTTTCCGGTTTATTTGTGCTAGATGTAAGCCTACCTGCTCACACTCGGCAAGTGAAGAGTGAAGGAGAGGATTTCCTTAGTTGGGGGATTAGCTCTGGCAATCAGTATTTTCATGGGATTTAAACGCAGCAAAGAATAGTTCAGTCCCCGTAAGATACGACGTCCATCGCTCTAAACATTTTTGCCAATCCACCGCTCTGGTATGGCACCTAGATATAATATACCTGAAAAAAAAAAAGTATGGTATAGTCGTAGGCTTGGCTGTGTTTTAAGAAGTTTGCTTCCCAATCACACTGTTCCGGGTTCAGTTCCACTGCATGGCAGCTTGGGCAAGTGACATCTACCATTGCCTCGGGCCGATCAAAGCTTTCTGAGTGGATTTCATAGACAGAAACTGAAAGAAGACCGTCGTAAATTCACACACACAGCCACACGTATATATGTATATATGTATGTATGTGTGTATGTGTGTATGTATGTATGTATGTATGTATGTATGTTGTGTCCATGCTTGTCCCCATACTTGTCCCCTACCACAGCTTGACAACCGGTGCTGGCGTGTTTTCGTCCCCGTAACTTATCGATTCGGCAAAAGATCTGACAGAATAAGTACAAGGCTTTGAGAAAAATCAAGTAGGTGGGGAGGGGGTCGATTCATTAAAACTAAAACTTCTTCAAGGCGGTGCTCCAGCATGACTACAGCTTAATAAATAAAACAGGTAAAAGATAGTCTCAGGTAGAATACCTTTAGTAATAGTTTTGCTCGATCGCAAATGACTTTGGACTAAACAGTTTCACCCAGGGGCCGTGGATAGCATCCTCCTTCTCTAAGGAATTTATAAAATCAAATTTAGAAAAATCATGAAAATGTGTCAAATTCCTGCCAAGAAACAACAAATTCGGGATAAAAGGAAATACAAAGAATTTTTTTTTTTTAGATTTAGATCTCGTCTACGGTTCTATTTTTTTATTATTTGTTTTAGTCTATTGATCATTATTGATATTTTCTAATTAGTATTGATTATTTCTAAAGCGGAATGAACCTTATTGAAATAATTTTATAACACACAATCGAACAGTTGTTGTTGCTGTTGTTATTGTTAGAGTTTCTGTTGCTGTTATTGTTGTTTAGCACAGGCCTATTATGAACAGATTTACGATGACCGACATTCCAGTCGTGAGCATCCAGCCTTTTTTTGTTTTGTTTTGTTTTAAAGTTATCTGCAGATACATTGTAACATTTACATTTCGAGGGAGATGGCAAAATGAGAATTGTGAGTAATTTAACTGCTGTTTCTAGCAAGTAGAGTGACATATGAGGTTCCCAATCGAATATCAAATTTGATCTTTTTACGATTCAATGACATTCGTCGGCAAATAACATTCTTTGAATTCCTTCCCAAATACCAAATTTATGGCTTCTTAACCATAATCATCGGCAAAAATGTTCCTTCGCCCAAACCCCGATATTTGTTAAATCCAGTCTCTTAATACAACAAATATATACGGTGGGGTATTAGTATTTTTTTCTGAAATATTAATATTGGTTTTGTTTTTGAAGTTGTTGTAGTTGCTTCTGCCCTGTAAAGACGTAATATCGATCTTTACAGGAGTTGGATTCGTTGAGTGTTTTATGTGGAACTACTACTACTACTACTACTACTACTACTACTACTACTACTACTACTACTACTACTACTACTAAAACTACTGCTACTGCTGCTGCTGCTGCTACTGCTGCTGCTGCTGCTACTGCTGCTGCTGCTGCTACTGCTGCTGCTGCTGCTGCTGCTACTGCTGCTGCTGCTCTTGTTACTGCTGCATAAGAAATGTTAAGTTTATTCAATTATTTGGACCGTATTTTTTTCTCTGTTTGTGGGGCGAAAATAAAACATAAAAACAAAAACAAAGCCTTTTTATCTCTCGTAAATAAGTAACATTGAAGTAACATGGCTGCAGCGTGTAAAAAATTCCACCACAGCAAAAGTGTCTCAACGTAAACAAATATGTTTTTATAAACAAGAAACAGAATTTTGAGGGAGGCTGTAAGTCGGTTACATTGACTCCATTAATGCTCAACTGGTAATTATTTTATTGATAGCGAAAGGATGATAAGGAAAAGTTGACCTCAGAAGGTAAAGACGGACGAAATGCCGCTAAGCATTTTCCCCGGCGCGATAACGATTCTGCCAGCTGACAGCCTTAAAATGACGTGTATTATAACAACAATAGCAGCCATAAAAAGAAAGTGTTTCACCAAGTTAAGGAATGAATAGGAAGTTTGAGTTGAGAAACATAAAAAGCGTTTAAATGTTTCCTTCGTTCGCTGGAGCTTATGACAGCCGAATGCACCTTATGGAAAAACGAGAGAGAAAAAATTTCTTTGCTATATGTCGGAAGACACAAGGGCTTTATTAATGGTCAGAAAAGAGAAGTTGTAGACAGCCTTGGCCAGTGTATGGAATAACATTTCTGTTGACCGAGGTAAATACTAAGGGACATACTTTGATGTATTATTCAAAGAAAGAAGACAAATCACGTCCCCTAAAAAAAAAAATCCACAAAAACAACAACAAAAGGCGCAAAAACACGTCAAAATGATTTATTACGCAATTAGCAAAATATTTGGGGTGGCGTAGTACAAAAGTTGAGGTAAATATATATGCAATAATGTTCAGCATTTGCTCATTGTCAGTTTTCAGGCGTAGTATGTGCAGATAATAGACGCTGAGTAAAAACACAAAAAAGTAAAAACAAAAACAAAACAAGGCAAAAAAATCTGGCCGAAAACGTTGAAAGTTATGATTTGTTTCCTGAGCATGTCCCGTCACCTGTGCATCTGCTACAATCATTTGAGTTCTTGAGTTTGTCATTTCTGTACAGGCTGGCGATAACGGTTCGGCAAAAAAATAGTGATAGCAGGCTAAATAAATAAAAAAAATAATAAGTACAGAGGTTGATTTTTCGACTAAAAATTCTTCAAGGAGGTGCTCCAGCATGGCCGCAGTCTAATGACTGAAACAAGTAAAAGATTATAAAAGATAATATCTATCTATCTATCTATCTATCTATCTATCTATCTATCTATCTATCTATCTATCTATCTATCTATCTATCTATCTATCTATCTATCTATCTATCTATCTATATATATATATATATATATATATATATATATATATATATATATATATATATATATACACACGCTCATACAAACATAATTATATATGTATGTGTAAGTAAATACACACACACACATACATCTATTTATCGATTATAAGCAAAACATTCAAACACTAAGATTTGAAATAAGATGTCTCTACCGTTAATATCATCTGTGGATAAATTTAAAAATTGAATATATCACCAGTAGAGACATAGGTGGATCGCAGGCACATGGGCATTATATATTGGATTGTCCGGAAAGTTCGTGCCGATTTTCCAAAAGGTCCTTCTCACTCAACTCATGTGGCACCCAAACATCATAGCGATTTGTGTACCCAAGCTTTACCAGGTGCTCATGAACGACGGATTTTGATAGGTTGAGGTTTTCTGCCAATTCTCAGGTTGTGCAATGTAGGTTATTCTCAATTAATGACTTAATTTGGTCATTGTTTGTAGTGGATGGTCTGCCTGATCGCTCTTTATCAATAAGGCTACAATCTCCAGCTCGGAACCTTGCGAAGCATTTACGTACAGTTCTTTCGGATAAAGAAACATCACCGTAAACTGCGCATATTTCTTTGGTTGCTTGTGAGGCATTTTTCTCTCTACCGAAAAAGAAAAACATCAAATGCCGAAAACAAACTTTCTTATTTTCCATTTTAAAGGGTTAACGAATTAACACAGGTTATAGGAACATAAACCTTCTTCCACGAAAAGATAGCTTAAACTGTGCTCTAAATGGAGGTGTAGTCAAATCCTATTTTATGGACTCAACCATCTCCTAAAATAAGTCGAAAGGTAAGCTACTATAAATCGGCACGAACTTTCCGGACAACCCAATAGCTATGAATCACAAGTTATACGCGTGCGCGCGCACACACACACAAGGCTAAATTTCATAGTTCGCATAAAAGAATTACAAAACACAATATTCCATTCCAAAATAAAGGTATTTAAAAAAATCAAAAACTATCGATTGGATTATGTCTGAGAAATGACAGTCTTCTCAAAGTAGATCTCCGATCACCATCGCAGTTTCCATGAAGTCCGTGTCATATCTTATATCCTTTACAGCGTTCACAGAGCTTTTAGCAGCAGTCATGACGTTGGCATTTTGATACGCGGCGCGAATCATCATGACACAGGTAACACTTTTCGAATATTCAGGTGGTAACGGTTCTCCACGACAGGTAGGTGTTTTTTCTTCTCAGCTATAATTTTTAATCTTACTTTATGGTCTCCAACGACACCCACTGTTCACCAATATATCAAGCTGTTCTTGAATAAAAAAGGAAATATAAAAATTATATATATATATATATAATAAAAAGTAACAGCAAAAAATGAGACTTCGGTATTAGAGGATTATATATATGTATATATATATATATATATATATATATATATATATATATATATATATATATATATATATATATATATAGTAAAGTACAAGGCCTGAAATTTGGGGAAAGGGGCTAGTCGATTACGTTGACCCTAGTGCTCAACTGGTACTTATTTCATCGACCCCGATAGGTTGAACAGCAAAATCGACTTTGGCGGAATTTGAATTCAGGACGTAGAGACGGATGAAAGGCCTCGAAGTATTTTATCGGCGTTCTAACGATTCTGCTAGCTCGCCTATGTATGTATGTATGTATGTATGTATGTATGTATGTATGTATGTATGTATGTATGTATGTATGTATGCATGCATGCATGCATGTATGTATGTATGTATGTATGCATGTATGTATTTATGTATGTGTGTGTATATATGTATATATATGTATGTATATATATATATATATATATATATATATATATATATATATATATATATATATATATATATATATATATATATATATATATATATATATAAATATATAGGGGCTAGTAACTTCGACGTGTGGATGTGTTTGTGTGTGGGTGTGCGAATGATGGTGTGTGAGTGTGCAGATGATGGTACGTGGTGTCGGTGCTGAGAAGTGGTTAATGCTAGTGTGTATGGAGTTCTGTCTAATGGTGTAATGTGGTGTGGTAGTGTGATGTAGTGTGAGCGTGTAAGGATGTGGGTTGGGGATGTAGGTGTGGGATGGGTTGTGGGGTGGAGCTGTAGTGGTGTTGTGGTGGGTATGTGGATGTGGGGCGTGTGGGTGTGAGTCGTGGGCAGAGGGGGTATCAATGAAGAGAGAAGGTAGGTAGGAGTGAAGAGAGACAGTAGGTTGTAGAGTAAGAGAGAAGAGGAGGGGTGGGTAGGAGTGAAGAGAGGAAGTAGGTGTTAGAGGAAGAGAGAGAGAGAGGAGGGGAGTCAGATGAAGAGAAGAGAGGAGTTGATCCCATGTGACGCAAAGGAGCGAAGAGAGAAGATTAATTCTTGTTCACGGCGAAGGCGGGAGTCCGGATGGCTCCTGTGCAAAGACAATCTAAACGAAGACAGGTGTTGTAGTGAATGACCGGCAGAGCGGAAATGGCGCGAGACCGGGTGTCATTGCCCCAACCGGTCAGCCAAGTGGTATCCCGTGTGACCGATGTAAAGAGAAGGACAGAAAGAGCAGGAGGTGCAGTAAATGACGTTACTAAAGGTGCAGTAAAGGAGTCGGTGATATGATAGATACACTGATGGGTGCCTGTGAGGATGGTGGTGCTGGAGAAGTAGGGGCAGTGCGCCAGTGTGGGCGGGAGCAGGGGAACGAGTCAGGTTGGAAGGTAGGGTTAGGGAAGAAACTGTGGACCAGAAGGTCACGCAAGTTGTGGGCTCGTTTGAAGGAGGGAAGGGGTGGGTTGGAAAATATGTGCGAGGTGAAGGGATAGGACTGGAGTCGCTGGAAGCCTCGGAGAATGGTGCGTTGGAGGGGCAGGGTGGAGGAGTGGTAGGTGAGGGGAAACGGGAGACGGGCAACGGCGAGGGGGGTGCGGGGACAGAGAGTAGAGGCATGGTACACGGAACGTACTCTGGCAAGGGCTGTGTGGATAATGTGAGAGGATATCCACGGAGGATGAAATGGCAAGCCATGAGTTGAGGCTGAGTCTCAAAGTCATGATTGTCACCGCAGAGCCTGCACAGACGGAGGAATTGGGAGCAGGTGATGGAGAGCTTGGTGGGGGTAGGTGGGAGGAGAAGTTAAGGTATGTATATAGGTATGTATGTTACATATTTTTTTATATAGTTTCAGCTTAGAGCTGCGGCCATGCTGATGCACCGCCGTTATATGTGTATATATATACATGTATATATATATATATATATATATATATATATATATATATATATATATATATATATATATATATATATATATATATATATATATATATATTCTCGTGTGTAATTTCTTAAGGCCAAGTTTACAGGCACAAAATAAATGACTCACTACATCAAAAAGTGGATCGTATTCTTTATTTGGTGACCCTAATTTATAAAGTTGATAATGTTTCGGTTCTACACGATTCTCATCAGAAGCGGGTAATATTTAACGATTCGAAAATTATATTCAAGTTACATAAGCGAGGGGTGGTGGTGATGGTGGTGATGGTGGTGGTGGTGGCTAATCTGCAGTAGAAAAATCCAGAGTAGGTGTATAAATATGTGCAGTGAGAGGCAAACTTTCCTTGATACACCTGTAAACTATTAGTGTATGATTTGCATTTGTCTAGCTAACGTGCCATGACTTCTCACATTGACACTAACACAGATACCGACAGATTTGCAATTCAGCACTTAAGTGTAAACGATAGACAGATGGATACTTACATCATACATGTTGCTATGTGTCTGTCTCTCTGTTTGCCTGCCTGTCTGTGTCTCTCTGTCTGTCTGCATGTATGTATGTGTCTGTATGTATGTGTCTGTATGTATGTGTCTGTATGTATGTGTCTGTATGTATGTGTCTGTATGTATGTGTCTGTATGTATGTGTCTGTATGTATGTGTCTGTATGTATGTGTCTGTATGTATGTGCCTGTATGTATGTGTCTGTATGTATGTGTCTGTATGTATGTGTCTGTATGTATGTATTTCTGTTTATATGTATATATTCATGTATGTATGTATGTATATATATATATATATATATATATATATATATATATATATGTAAGTATGTATATATTTATGTATGTATATATATATATATATATATATATATATATATATATATATATATATATATATATGTAAGTAGGTATATATTTATGTATGTAAGTATGAATATATTTATGTATGTATGTATATATCTAGTTTTGTATCTATATATGTTTGTATGTATGTATAACCTATTTCTCTCTCTCTCTTTTTTACACACACACACACACACACACACACACACACATATATATATATATATATATATATATATATATATATATATATATATAAACACACACACACACACACATAGCATTATATCAAGCAATGTGTACATGAATCGGTCCCTTGCAAACGCACATATGTATAAGAAACTAAGAAGTGAATTTCTACATCTCATATCAGTTGTGAGAAGAGAAAAAGAAAAGAAAACAATAAATAAATAATGGATGCATAAATTTGTGAAAGTAAGCATCTGCTATTATTTAATTCTTTATTTCGTTTAAAAGAAAGAAACAAATAATTAAGCATAGATTAAGAAAAATTCCAATAATTTTGAAAGACATTTTAATTGCGTAATGAAATATCCATGAATGCCGAATGCTCGAAATAATAATAATAGTAATAATAATAATAATAATAATAATAATAATAATAATAATAATAATAATAATAATAATAATAATAATAATAATAATAATAATAATAATAATAATAATAATAATAATAATAATAATAATAATAATAATAATAATAATAATAATAATAATAATAATAATAATAATAATAATAATAATAATAATAATAATAATAATAAACAAAATAAAAGAAAACAAACAGGAAGGAAACAGAAACAAAAAGAAAAAGAAATAGACAAAGAAACAAGACAATAGAACACTGTCTTGTTTCAAACCAGAAACAAATATTATTTTATCGTTTTTTTTTCATTTAGTGAAAAAAAAAAAAAATTAAATTTAAATTTATAATAGGATGTGAGGGGGAAGAAAAATATTTTTCCTA
>NC_142944.1:52392118-52405191 GCF_046866305.1 Octopus bimaculoides
TCCCCGTGAAGGGTATGATATGAGAGTGGTCTTTAAGTGAAAGACAAATGTTGTTTTGGGGGAGTCACACTGACTAAGAGAAACTAGCTAAGCGCTGCCTAGACGATTCTCCTTTGCAGTTGCAGTAGAATCAGGAAACCGAAACTGAACGTCGTTTGAAGATTAAACTTCAAAGAACGCCGAAAAGCTGTAATGAGGCGAGAAATCACAAAAGTCAGAAATCACACATTCACAAAAATCTATCATCTCTATTCATTAGTTGATCTCATAATGATTTCTATATTTCTTCCTAAACTGCAACAAATGACAATATCAATTCATCACATACAAAAATAACAAAAAAAAGTTCAACAAAAAAGAAAACCCTAAAAAGACGACTACAAAAAAATAAGTAAATAAATAAATATAAAAGAAAAGATATTAAAGATGGAAAAAATAATAAAAACTCCTGATATAAAATCTATTGTTTAACACGAACCAAAGAGCAAACCTGTGTGTGGCTGCTAAACTTTGCTAGAAGTAGCAGCTAAAAACTACTTCAAATCATAGATCAAGATTAAAACAGTACAAAGGACGTATCTTTATTTTTAGATAGATTATGTTTGAAAACACGAATTTTCTTTCACAGGATGGTCATAGATGGAATAACCCTTTGGTCACAAGTCTGCAAGGTCAGGGCTGGCTTGGGGCTAGACGCCATCATAACCCATTCTACTATCAACAACAATAGCATCCTATTAGTTAATGTGGCATATAATATTTCTACCAAAGTAAAGACACGAGCAAAACAAGATGAGAAAGTGGCAAGAACGAGCAAAAGTATAGATGTCAACGTATTATACTATGAAGAAAGAAAGAAAGAAAATCGACGTTTCAGATAGTCTGTGCTTTGCCAAGAAAGAACGAAAAGGAAAACAAAACATTGGAAGGAAGGAAAAAAACAAAACAATGTGAGCTACTTAAAAACGAACCATTATGATGTGGGAGATACTAAGTTAAATTAATTGTTCATACTATTGGATTGGTGCATATTTATTGCGGCTTTTTTTCAACAAATTTTATTCAACAAAGACAATAATAACATCTAACAAAAACATCTTTAGATGATTATTCCGGAGCATATTCCCCATCTACTTCAATTACTGCTTCCCATTTGCTTGGCAGATGATTAGACCGTCATTTAAAGATGTTTTTGTTAAATATTGTTTTTGTTGAATAAAATTTGTTGAAAAAAAGCCGCAATAATTATGCACCAACCCAATATTTTATTCACAGAGTAGTACATTGCTTTCTCTGCTTGTTTTGATCGTTTCTAACTCGGGTATATATTATTTGCAAAGATGCAACCTAAATCCGAATCATCGATATTTGAGTTATTACTAATATTTAGCAATTTTATTCTATATAGAAAGTTTTTTTTAGCCTTTTAAACAAGATGAATGAAAAAGATTACGGAAACTGATAAATTCCTACATGCTGAATAATTACATGACTCAAATTTAACACTCACAAAATTTTCTTCTTATTAATTCGTTCTTTATTATATTCGCTAAGTGGTATGCATTACATCTTTCGACCATTATAAGGCAGCGAGCTGGCAGAATCGTTAGCACGCCGAACAATACGGATAGTGGTATATCTTGAATGATACTTACTAAGTACGTTGATAATTACTCAACAAATATGTTAGACAGTTACAAATTATTTTGTCGGATGGATCCTAAATTTTCTGATTGTAACTTGCTAATTTCTTTACTTTCATTCCCTATAGATCTCGAATATGCTTTCCACTGAAACCATTCTTACTAAATATATTAGCTGCTGTTCATCCTACCTGTTTAGTGCCACTTAATTTGCGAACTCTTAATAAATATTCTGTTGTAACCTAAATTTATGGATGTTACTCATTTAATCTATTGAAATACATCACCTTTGTTTCAGTTAATTTTGGGAAAGAAAAAATTAGTAAAATCACATTATACAAAGCGTCTGAAATACGGGCTCAAACTTAGATCACTTTTAAAACCAAATGTTTGTATCATAAATCAACGGGTAGATTTTGGTCGGCTTAGTGTCACAAGGGTTTAGAATGGGATTGAAAACAAAGGACGAGCATGTATCTGTCGATCCCTATAAAAATTATTTACTGTTACTAATTAAATGTATTGTCTGTTATTAAAAATAAAGATAATATCCAATAGGCGCAGAAGTGGATGTGTGGTAAGAAGCTTGCTTCCAGTTGAAGACTTCGGTCGTGTTTTTTTGTTTTGTGCTCTGTGAGTTGTAATTTTTTATTGTTGAAACTGTTAATTATTGTAAACAGCTGTTGAAAACTTATTGTTGAAAACTGTTTTTGTGAACTGTTGCCTGTTTGCAGGCTATGTTGGACAATTTTATTCCTCGGTATTCCGGGGAATAGTGAAAATTTCTGTAGCCATTTGGCAATTGTTTATTCATGGATTCATCAACCGAGTGCATTTTTTAATTTAACCTTTGTAGGTACTGTTGAACTGCGCCCTACCCCCAAACGGGGCTGGGATTTGAACAGTTGTTCCTATTACGAGGAATTTATTTTTTGAACTGTGGAAAAAAAGGGGGGAAACCTACAATTTTCTTTTGAAAAAGAAAAAAAACTGTATTCAGCCGTTGTAGGCTCTTATTTGAGCTACGCCCTTCCCCCTGACAGGGGTGGGATTTGAATTTACATGAATTATAAAAGAAAAATTTTGGAACTGTGTAGGGAAACCTACGTTTTTCTTCGTGTGTTTCTTACTAATTTATCTCAACCGAAATGTCAGTTGAGATAATGTGAGAAAAATGCTCTCTCGAAGAGTGTAATGTTTTGGAGGCTGATTAGATTACCAAAGGCTTCGCGGCAGTCGCCGCCATACAAATAGAAAATCTGGTGGTCCCATTTGGGGACCTCCAGGAAATGTTCCAAAAAATGACAGAGGCGGAAGGTGATGTAAAATATCGCCTCCCACTAACGCAACAGAAGAAACCAAAAAAAAAAAAAAAATAGAACCATTGTTATTAAAACGTTTTGTCCAGAGGAAAAAAAGCTGGCACATATGGACCAGAATAAAATTGAAAAATGCCTTGCTCCAATCTGGAATTACATTACTTATGTTACAAGAAGAAGAAAATTTGGCACAGTAGAAGCCAGGTTTAGGACGATAGAGAAGGCCCGCGAGCAATCTGCCAGCCTGTTAAAAACAAAGGAAGTGGTGCTTCTGCTGACATTTATGGGACGGCGCACGTCCTGTGTCAAGGTAACAGAATTACGGGAAATGAAGTGTTTTGCTCAAGAACACAACACATCAGGCCATTTCCAGTAACTGAAACCACAATCTCATTATCATGAGTTCATCACTCCTAATCACTAAGCCACCCAACTCTACCAGCATCTTTCTCTCTTTAGATTTAATCAATGTTCCTCGTTTAAAACTCTCTTGAGATTTACTCTCTAAAATATTAAATGTTACTCATCTTCTTTGTCCAATATCACTCACGAATCCTATTGAATCTCATTCACTATGTCTGCTGGTTGACTTTTGCTAGGTTTGTTCTCTGACACTCTCCAAATTTCTTGAAAGCTAATTTCTAAATTCGTTGGAGGCATCCATTAAATTCCCTGATTGATACTTACAATATCTATCAATTGTGGAGGCGCAAGGCCCAGTGGTTAGGGCAGCAGAATCGCAGTCGCTGGATCGCGGTTTCGATTTCCAGACCGGCCGTTGAGAGTGTTTATTGAGCGAAAACACCTAAAAGCTCCACACGGCTCTGGAAGGGTGTGGTGGCGAACCCTTCTGTACTCTTTCACCACAACTTTCTTTCTGTTGTACCTGTATTTCAAAGGGCCAACCTTGTCACACTTTGTGTCACGCTGAATCTCCCCGAGAACTACGTTAAGGGTACACGTGGCTGTGGAGTGCTCAGCCACTTGCACGTTAATCCCACGAGCAGGCTGTTCCGTTGATCGGATTAACTGGTACTCACGTCGTCGTAACCGACGGAGTGCCACAATCCATTAATTGTTAATTACCGAGTTTATTTAATTTTAAATGCTAAATCATTTGGAGTTTAATGACTAAACTTGTTGACCGTTGCTTATTAAATCTACTGGTTATTATTACTCTCTAAATTTATTGACTTATTAAATTTGTTGAATTGTTACTCAGCAGATAGACGAGTCATTAAATTGATGGAATGCTACTCATTAAATCCATTAACTGTTAAACACTATTACTATTGCGGCCGCTCATTAGGATTTTTTTGATTGTTACTCTCTAAACTTGTTGATTGAAACTCCAAAAAATTCTTGATGACTGCTCTTCGTTAACTCTTTTTTTTTTCGCCAGTCAGTTATATTATTTTCAATTGTTACACAAGAATTTTCAGCTGTTACCCAGAAATTCGTTAGCATATTGAATGTTAACGAAATATATTGACTCTTTCTCGCCATAAATTTTGATTGACATTCTGTAAATTTTGAATATTAATTACTATATGTCTTTCAGGCGGCGAGCTGTCAAAATCGTTACCACTCCAGGTAAAATGCTTGGTACTACTTCGTCCGTCTTTACGTTATGAGTTGAAATTCCGCCGAGCTCGAATTTGTATTTCATCCTTTTAGGGCCGATAAAATAAGTACCAGTTAAGAACTGAAATCGATGCAGTCGACCTCCGAAATTTCAGGCTTTGTGCCTATAATAGAAACGATTATTTACTACATCTCTTCACTGTCCCTTATTAGGCCTGTTAAATGATATTCACAGAAACTCTTGGCTATTAACCATTAAAAATTATTGACTGTCATTCTCTAAAATTATTCATTGTTACTCGTTCTATTTTCTTTTCTGTTCCTGACTAAATTTGTTCAGATTTATTCAAAAAGAATTGTTGACTATTATTCACAAGTTCTGGCAATTTTACATCGTTAACTTGACTGTACTCAATCTGCTCAATATAAATTCTATATTTGTATACTCTTTCCTGCAAATTAGTGCATTCCGCTTAAATTCATTAACTGTTACTAACGAAATATATAGATTTCCAAATCTGGCACAAGGCCAGCAATTTTAGGGCGGGGGCGGTGAGGTAAGTCGATTACATCAACCTTAGTATTCAACTGATACTTATTTCATCAACACTGAAAGTGCATTATTTACATTATTTATATTTGACGGATATTTGTCCTCATTTTGCTTGTTGTTAACACAACGTTTCGGCTGATATACTCCCCAGCCCTCATCAGGTGCCTAACGAAGAGCCATATATATATATATATATATATATATATATATATATATATATATATATATATATATATATATACATATGTGTGTGTTTGTGTGTGTGTAAGTGCGGTTGTGTGTGCGTGTGCGATTGTGTGTGTGTGTTTGTTCACCACTACCGCTCAACAACCAGTGTTAGTGAGTTTACGTCCCCATAACTTAGCGGTTCGGCGAAAGGGGCCAATAGCTTAAACATACAAATACTGGGGTCAATTCCTTTGGATAAGATCCTCCAAGACGGTTCCCCAAGATGGCTGCAGCCCAATGATTGAAACAGGTAAAAGAACAAAAGAATCAAAGAATTATTTCTCATACTATCTGTAAATCCCAACAAACGAGTTTCTTCTGAGATTATTTCTGCAGCAATAAGACTTTCCACGTCCAAGTGTAGAGGAGCGTGTTGAATATAATTGTGCACACATACATTTCAATCAACACTGCTTCGTGCACTTCTAGTTAATATATGTCTGTGAGTGCATTTACACACACACACACACACACACACACACACACACACACACACACACACACACACACACACACACACAAATCACACGCACGAGTACATATGTAAGATAAGACTCCTTCCCGAGTCATCTTATTGGTTCATAAGGCCGGTTTCTCGGATTCTCTGGCGTGCATACATCCCATTGGACGGACGCCGATCTGTCGTAGGAGTGTTCAATCTTTTGAAGTTGAGTAGACCGGAGCAACGTGAAATAAAGTGACTTGCTCAAGGACACAATGCTTCGCTTGGTCTACAATCTTGTGATCGTTGGGGAACCATAATCTTGCGATCATGAATCCAACATCTTAACCACTGAGCCACGTGCCTCCATTAAAAATATATTTCTATACAGACATAGGTACTTGTACATAAATACGGTCAGCTGCCTTGCAGATATAAATACCTTTTTGAAATCAAAGATAAAGAGGATATCTATGGACAACTGCTTCGAAACCTTCAGCTTCTATATCCAGACTATGAATTCATATTCATACCAGTAATAATTGGAGCACTAGGTTTTTGTTAGTAAATGCTTAAAGGAGAATCTGGATAAACTGGGATTTTCAGAAAGAAAAAAATGACCGGCTGATTCGTACATTACAAATGCAATCTGTGAATTGAACAGTAAAAATATGCAAGACTTTTCTCAAGTTCCAAATGTGAATTTGTCTGTGTTAACTATATCCCAATAATGGAACCTGGTATCTTTGTTGGAAACCGACTCCCTCTTCGGTGGAAGATTTATAATAATCAAAGAATAGAAGCACATACGTAAATGCGCGCCGTTTTGTTCAGACAAGGTTTTCTTCTCTCACCATCTTTTCTCCCAACTCATCTATCTCTTCGATCGAAGAGCGTAGGTTTGAAATATCAAAGGCTTTTCCCATTTTTCTTGAGCGTCAAACTAATAACCTTATTTGTTGTTTCTTTACCTTGTCTTGGTGCTTTCTTTATTTTTGGGACTATATATATCGTATACATGCTTGTGAGTATGCTCATGTATGTGTATGTGTTTGAATACTCGTGTATTAGTGCGCATGTGCGTGTGTAAGTATTTGCCAAGTATTTCGGTATTTGTATCTCTAAGAGTAGTTACTGAAATTAAAAATGTTGGGTCGTTGATACTGAAATGGCCGGAAGCAAGTAATTTAAGAAATTGGATTAAATCATTTACTCACACCTTTCATTTCTTTTCTTTGTATCTTTCTGTTTTCATATTTCATTCTTTTATATGTATGTATGGTATGGTATGGTATGGTATGTATGTATGTATGTATGTATGTATGTATGTATGTATGTATGTATGTATTTATGTATGTACGTATGTATGTATGTATGTATGTATGTATGTATGTATGAATGAATGTATTTATGTATGAATGAATGAATGTATGTATGTGTGTGCATGCATGTATGTACGTATGTATGTATGTGTATATGTATGTATGCCTGCGTTTATCTATCTATCTATCTATCTATCTAACTATCTATCTATCTATCTATCTATCTATCTATCTATCTATCTATCTATCTATCTTTCTTTCTTTCTATCTATGTCTATCAGTTTGTTCTCTCGCTCTCTCTCTCTCGCTCTCTCGCCCTCTATCATTGTGCGCGTATATATGTGAGCGTGCGCACGCGTGCTTATATGTGCGTTTGTTGAGAGAGACAGAGAGAAGGAGACTGTGTATAGAGCTAAGTACTTTATATATGTACAATGTATTCATTCAAAGTTGATGAGTCACAGAATTATTACGTTGATACTCCGATTTTCACTCCTATTTTATACTTTGATGACTGGCTCAGTTCAAGAAAAGAATGCAGCATCATGTGAAAATATCGCGAGTGGTGGCTAATCTGTACATCTCTGATGTCATGACGCTATTAATGGAACTCAGATAGAGTCTATAAGAGCTGACTCAGTCCCTGGGTGAAATCGTGGAAAAAAAATCGAACACAAAATGATCGCAGAGATGACGAAGGTCAAGGAAATCGCCCAAAGAACAAGGTTTTGCTAGAAAATGCTTAAAGGAGAATCTAGATAAACTGGGATTTCCAGAAAGAGAAATCGACCTGTTAATTCATACATTACAAGTGCGAAGTGTGAGTGGAGCAGGTAAAAGTATGCAAGACTTTTCTCAAGTTCCGGGGTCGATTGCTGTATCATATCAGCGTTTGTTGCGATGATTAAGACACTTTAAGTGTTGTTAAACCGTCGAAAGGAAACAGCGTCTTCCAAATCGTATTTTGGCGAACGCATAGCATCAGATATTTCTGCACAATATCATTGCACAACAAATGGAATTATAATGAAGCAAAGCGAGGAATAAAACTGCAAAAAATCACGAAAATGACGAATGCTTTTCACCGAATGTGCTTCAGGAAGATCGACAGAATTTTGTTGCTGGATTATATTTGAAACAAAGTGTTCAGAATCAAGTCTCTAAGAGGGCAGCATAATACAAAATATGAGCGGTTGGCAGATAATCGGTAGATTAAACTCTCTTGTTGATCACCGAAACCAGTCGATACATATTTAAAGCACTTTAGACGAGGGGTGCATTTTATTTTTAAGCATCGATACATCGGGCTGACCAGAGTTACTTTGGTCTGTCAAAAACCATCACGGTGGGGGGAAGAAAGTCGAGGAAAACCACGAGCCACATTGGCGTGCAGTCTTTCAGGAGGACTCGAAGAAGACTATCCAGAGACACTGGGAAAACAGAAAAAAAGCAGTTGGTGAAGAATATCGGAAGAACTGCATCCTGGTTTGCAAAAACGTGGTTGATGTATTAAATGACTTTTGAACTGTAAATAAATAACAAACGAAATCATATTTTATTGTTATAAGCAGTTATAACCCTCTTAATAAGGGTAAGAATTTCATTATTTTCTTTCAGAAATGAATATTGCTTTTGCCGTATATAGGTAAATTTCTTAAGAATATGTAAGGAACATAGGAAGTAACATATCAGATTTTTTTACCTTTCCAATGCGAACAAAAGAGGAAAATGGAAACTGAAGAAGTGATGTGAGACGTGATATGCAATTAAAAAGGGGAAGGTCAAAAGAAAGAGAGAGAGAGAGAGAGAGAGAGAGAGAGAGAGAGAGAGAGAGAGAGAGAGAGAGAGAGAGAGCGAGAGAGAGAGGTACGAGGCGAAAGATGGGAAGAACAAAAAAGAAGGGAGAGAAAGAGAAACAGGAAGAGAGAAAAAGAGAGGAAAGCAATGACATGAGCAGGTTCGAAGTTAGAGATGTGAGGTGCGAGATGGATGAAGAGAATAAATAGCTGAGAAATGAAAACGTAATACATATTGCAAATATATATATTTAGGAGTATAACATAAATAGAGTTAGGCTCTGGTAGGTTGACTTACTTGCCATAACGCTGACGATGACAATTTTATTGAGGACCAACTATTTTGGGTGATTGTTTTCACCTCACACTCAATACATAGAGACAAGAAAAAGAGCAAATGAAGGAGCTTGCCAAAATTTCTAGAAATAGCAGTAAAATTATATTAAAATAGGCACTGTTTTCTTCTTACAATGAAGAAGAATCGATCGGATTAAATGGGCCTGATATAGAGAAAAGCGAGATGTCATGGTCGGAAAACCGTTAATCATAGATTTGCTTGATTGAAACTTGTCTTAAGGATAATACAATATATATATATATATATATATATATATATATATATATATATATATATATATATATAATTGTTATTATTATTATTATTATTATTATTATTATTATTATTATTATTATTATTATTATTATTATTATTATTATTATTATTAGTTAATAAATCGTATGGTATACACCTCTTATTTTGTCGGTAAAGCACGTTCAATGTGTCAGCGTTCGTTGGCTACTTGATTAATGAGAGAGACGGAAGATGGAATATACGAGAATCTTTATTGATTACTACAACTGTTTCGACCCATCTAGCATCGATCCCTCGTCTTTATCATTTGTCATTCTATATTGCCTCTCTGAATTTAGCAGAGTTTGCATTTATATCGATTTTATCGAGCACCTCAGACTTTGCATAAAAATAAACAGATACACGATGCAGCGAAAAATTAATAACCGCACTTTACATAAATTCATGAATGAATTGTCGCAACCTCCCCATTCTTAAAAAAAATAATGTCACACTAGTTACCAACATCACTGGTATACCCTTGACCATTGTATACCGCTCAAAGTGAGAAAAATACCAACTTGAGTCTCTCAAATAAATATTCGTCACCGTCCGCTGAAAACGCAAAAAGCCTACGTCTATTTACACTGGTTATCATAACCCTAGCATTAATGCTTTCTACAGGCTATCGGTTGTTTCATTAGACATTCAAACAATACACATATACAATGTCAGCATTTATGTCTGTATTTATGACTGTATAACTGCGATAAGCATACCAGCCAGACCCAGTGAACCACGCAACGGAATCTGTGACTCCTCACCAACCAGAGTCGTATCACTTGGCATAAATAGACACTGGCTTTATTAACATCTACTTACTTTCGTGTGTAAACGTATGTGTGCCAAACCACGCGTGAACGTGTTCTTGTATGTGCGTGTGCATTTTTACGAGCGAGTGTACGTGCGCCAGAGCATGTATGTATGGGCGTTTGTACATCCATATCTACAAACGGTTATATCTAATACATTTTCGCTGAATTGTGTACTTGTGTCTATTTGTATCTGTTTTTCTTTTTGTTATAGGTTTTTTATAAGAATTAAGCTGTACACCTTAATTTGACACTTCTACATACAAAGACCAAGAAAAAATCTTGCGAAACAGTTTATTTTAAAGAGATACCTCTTGAAATCACTTGAGGAGACACATCTACACCGATGGATTCACCTAAAGCAGACGTTCAGAATCTCCCCCCCCCACCGGGGATCGATGGTAGGTGGGTCAAAACAATTGTAGTGATCAATAAGTAACCTCGTGTCTTCCAAATTCCGTCTGTCTCTCTCTATATATATATCTGCGCGTGCGCGTGTGTGTATATATATATATACAACAATAGCACCATATATATATATATATATATATATATATATATATATATATATATATATATATATATATATATATATATATATATATATATATATATATATATATACATATGGTGCACAGACATGCAACAAGTAAATAGACACCTTTAATTTTCAAAATTTCTGATCTAAGCATCTTAATATGTTTCCAGTGATGTAGAATTTACAATGTAATTATTCTTTTTCATTCCAGGTGCCATTATATTAAACATTTGCGAAGAGTAACCATGCCACACACAAAACATTCACCAGATTTTCAAAGAGGTCATATTGTTGGGCAATATGAGGCTGGTCTTAGAGAGCGAAAAATTGCCGAAAATCTTCAGATTCCTCTTGTTACTGTTAATAGAATTATAGTGCATTTCAAAAACCAAAGAAAAGAATCAACAGATTCTCGTCCCGGCCGACCTGTGCTCTTGGAAAGAAGCTTCGCTGTTTGAAGAGAATTGTAGAAAACGAACCCCATTCGAAGGCTTCTGACATTGCAAAACATCTATAAGTTAGTCCAAGAACGTGTGTTACGTATCTGCATATGCTTGGGAATTATGGACAGGCAGCTAGAAGAAAACCTCTCCTCCAAGCAATTAATATCAAATAAAAAATTTTGAAAAGATGTCTATTAAAGTTCTTGCATGTCTGTGTATATATAGGGGCAAGCATGGCTGTGTGGCAAGTAGCTTGCTTACCAACCACATGCTTCCGGGTTCAGTCCCACTGCATAGCATTTGGGTAAGTGTCTTCTACTATAGCCTCGGACAGGCCAAAACCTTGTGAGTGGATTTGGTGGACGGAAACTAAAAGAAACAGTCGTATATATATATATATATATATATATATATATTTACGTGTGTGTGGTTGTGTCTGTGTTTGTCCCTATCATCGCTTGACAACCGATGCTGGTGTGTTTACGTCCTCGTAAATTAGCGGTTCTGCAGAATAGACCGATAGAATAAGCACTAGGCTTACAATGAACAAGTCCTGTGATCGATTCCTTCGACTAAAAGGCAGTGCTCGAGCATGGCTATTGTCAAATGACTAAAACAAGAAGTAAAGGAGTAAAGGGAAAAAAGTATATATAAATATATATATGATTATACATATGTATTTATTGCATGCATGTATATATGTATATGTGTATATGTATATAAATATGTATGTACTGCATGTGTATGTATATATATATATATATATATATATGTATATATATATATATATATATATATATATATATACACACACACACACACACACACACACACACACACACACACACACACACATATATATATATATATATATATATATACACACACATATATGCTGCAAGACTCCTGATGTGAAATCGTGTGTTGAATCAAATACTGTTTTATTTCGGGATGGTCAATTTTCCTCTTCTCTTTTGCCATATAAACACACGCACCATATATTCGTTCTTCACTCGTCTATAACTGTTCTTATTTTAACTCATGTCCATTGTCCGGAAACCTTTCGTCACACATCTGTGACCTCTTAAGCGACACTTTCCGTCTTTGTGTGTGGACTTGTTCCACTTATTTCATTCTAGTCTTCTATAGAGAACAATACACGCACACACACACACACACACTTATACACACACGTGCACATGTATATATATACATATATATATATATATATATATATATATATATATATATATATATATATATATATATATATATATATATATATATATATATATATATATATATATATATATATATTTATATATATATATATATATATATATATATATATATATATATATATATATACATATATATATATATATTGATGGAATAAACCTGCATGTATGTACATGCTCAGCTAAAAGAATAGTTGAGAGTAACACATTTAGAGTGGTAAATAGTAGAAACATCGTTTGTTGTTCTAAATATGTAAAATTTACCATAGTGTGATGTTTAGGGGGCGAAGGGAGTTAAATGTTATTTCTACATATTCCGGCATGTGTAATATGAGATGCTTTCTACTTAGGGTTTATGAAATGAGACTGGCGAACATAACATGATCAATGGACCTTCGAGTTACGCATACTTCACTTGTTGACAAACACTTCATTCCCGCATTTATAATTCATAATTCTCTTTGCCTGATTATTTAAAACGGCTGATGATAAGAATTTATTTTAATACGCCCACACATAATAAA
>NC_142944.1:52410691-52415691 GCF_046866305.1 Octopus bimaculoides
CTCTAGGCACAAGGCTCGAAATTTGCTGGAGGCTGGGGGCAGTCGATTAGATCGATCCCCAGTACGTAACTGGTACTTAATTTATCGACCCGGAAAGGATGAAAGGTAAAGTCATCCTCGGCGGAATTTGAACTCAGAACGTAAAGGCAGACGAAATACCGCTAAGCATTTCGTCAGACGTGCTAACGTTTCTGCCAGCTCGCTGCCTTATTTTTCCTGTATATAAATCTTGTATTATTTTTCCTGTATATAAATCTTGTATATAAATGTACCGTGCACACAAGGGGAGGGCCCTACGTTTACATTGGGCAGACGGCTGATTCATTTAAGAATCGTTATCGTAATCATGTTGCCAGCTTTAGGTCAATCAATAAGAGAAATTTGACATGTTTGGCAGATTTTATATGGCGACTGAAGGAGGCTAATACGAAATACTACATCACTTGGTCCGTAGTTAGACATGCAAAACCATTCAGTGCAATTTCCAGGAGATGCCGTCTCTGCTCCGAGGAATCCCTGTCTATTCTGTGGACTAATGAAAAGATACTTAATAGAATTTCTGAAAGACGCCTACACGCATATAAATATACTTCGCACAATGCAGTGAGAATGAATTTTGAGTAACTGTTAACTTGGTGGAATTTTATTTTATTTTACTTTAAGGTATGGATGACTTAAATTTACTTTAAACCTCCCCGTTCTTCTAAACACCTACTAAATATCTAAATACTAACTTGCTTTGTAATTATAAGTTCACCTAACCTTGCGTGTGAGTATTCTCACATTTTTGCTAATGCTTGTATGAGCGTGTGTACTCGTGCCATGCAGCTTTCCCGAGGGCGTTTATACATCCATATCTGTTAACGGTTATTTTCAATACTTTTCTCGCTGGATTAAATGTTCGTTTCTCTTTTTGTTCTTCTACAATTTTATTTTTGGATCTTCTATATATATGTAGATTTTTCCTCCGTCTGGCTGTTTTTCTCTCTACAAAACGGAAAGTTGCATTATGGAACAGTCATTTTAACGAAATTTTTTTATTCATTTATCACCCCACCAAGTACGTCTGCACCACCGGATACTCCTGAACCAGTTGTTGAGTGTCCCACAAGAGGAGTCGATGCTAGATTGTGTCGAAACAATTGTTGTGATTAATAATATACTCTCGTATATTCTATCTTTTGTCTTTCATTGTTATATATATATATATATATATATATATATATATATATACTCTTCCTCTCTTTTACTTGTTTCAGCCATTTGACTGCGACCATGCTGGAGCAGTACTTATTCTATCGGTCTCTTTTGCCGAACCGCTAAGTTACGGGGACATAAACACACCAGTATCGGTTGTCAAGCGATTTTGTGGGGACAAACACAGACACACAAACACACATACATACATATATACATATACATATATACGACGGGCTGATTTCAGTTTCCGTCTACCAAATCCACTCACAAGGCTTTGGTCGGCCCGACGCTATAGTAGAAGACACTTGCCCAAGATGCCACGCAGTGGGACTGAACCCGGGACCATGTGGTTGGTAAGCAAGCTACTTACCACACAGACACTCCTACGCCTATATATATATATATATATATATATATATATATATATATATATATATATATATATGTGTGTGTGTGTGTGTGTGTGTGTGTGTGTGTGTGTGTGTGTGTTTGTGTATATATAAATATATATGTATATATGATATGATATACACATAAACACACACCTATATATATAGGTGTGTGTGTATGTGTCTATATGTATGTGGGTGTGTGGTTGTAGGTGTGGATATGTGCTCGCGCGTGATCTCCACTCACTCTATATGTTCAGTAACTTAATATTAAATAATACAAACTAATTACTAGAAAAACTCTAAATACATAGAGTTGTTTTAATTCGGCTGATTAAATCAGACCTGAAATGAAGACTAAGAATTAAAAAAATTAAAGTAACGTCTATCATTATTACAAATATCCATAAATGTAATGTGAAACGTGCATTAGTAATAGCAGAAGCAATAGAAGCATGCAAGAACTCAATGCATATATATGTACATGTGTGCATATTAAATAAAATTATGTATACATGCTCATATATATACACACGTGCAGGCATAGTTGTGCGGTTAAGGTAACTTTGTAACCATGCAATTTCGTGTTCAATACCACTGCGTAGCGCTTAAGTCAAGCGTCTTGTACTTTAGAATCGGGCCAACCAATACCTTGTGAGTGATTTTGGTCACCGGAAATCGTTTGAAAACTCGTTGTCTTGACACACATACACATTACATATATATGTATATATATTTGTGAATTAAGGATAACATTGGCCTCAAGCATGTTTAAGAAGAGTAGGAAAATATCCAAACATTTTAACAATTTTTCAAGCCGATCACAGAGAGAAAGGGAGATTGTTTTCCAAAATGGAGGCGAACACCTTTCTCCATATGATCGGCTTGAAAAATTGTTAAGATACTTGGATATTTTCCTACTCTCCTTAACATGAAACCAATGGTAGCCTTAATTTACAAATACAGAAGTTATTTATCCACCAATGCAGTGTTGAGTACTCATTTACATTTACGTTGTGCATTTACGTATACATACATACATACATACATACACACAGACACACACAGACACAGACACAGACACACACACACACACACACAAACACACATACACACATACACACACACACACACACACACACACGCACACACACACACACAAAGGCATACTCTCACACATATGCAGCACACATATACGCACATATATATATGGTTGTTGTCTATTCCTTATACAAAATTTGGCCACCTCCTCTACCTACACTTCAGATCCATCATGGCATCTGATATGGCTTTTGAAACCAGACAATGTTTTGAAAATACATCCACGTAGATTGTATATCCGATTTGGACCACCATTACCTGCAGATAAGTTCTGTTCTTTGTGGATCTTAAAATGTCTTTTTGAGGTATTCTTTAGATTTGAATACCTTCTGGCATACATTGCATTGAAAGGTGTGCACAGACATATAGGCAGAATAGTTGGTGGAGGTTCGTTTTACATGGGTTCGCAAATGATAAGCTTTAAGCTTATATAAAAATACCATTATATATATATGTGTGTATATATATATATATATATATATGTACGTGTATGTGTGTGCCTATATACATATATGTATGTGTGTGATAGTGTGTGTCTATATATATATATATATATATATATATATATATATATATATATATATATATATATATATATATATATACATGATGGATTCTCTTATCGTAAACGGCAAATGAGGGTTCGATAAAATAAAGTGTTAACCATGTTCTATAGACACGAATGTGTCTCTTGAGGCCTGCTGGTGCCTTGCAAACATTTTGGCAAATGGAACAAGTTGAGGACCTAGTTTGCTTGAGTGCTTGTGGATCATTTAGTATGCGTTTTATATATGGACGGATATGTCTGCTTTTCTTCGTGCCACAAAGCCACAATGACAAGTGTATATATATATATATATATATATATATATATATATATATATATATTAACTATTTTCTCTACATCGATGATCTGAAGTTTTTTGGTAAGAGTGGAAAAGGGATAGATTCTTTAATACAGTCTGTAAGTCTCTTCAGCAAAGATATAGGCATAGAATTTGGAAGAGATAAGTGTGCAATATTAGTCATGAAAAGGGGACAGGTAGTCAACAGTGAAGGCATCCAATTACCAGATGGCCAGACATTAAAATCATTCAAAGGAGGAGAGAGCTATAAATATCTAAGAGTATTAGAATCTGACAAAGTAATAACTATAGAAATGAAAACGAAAATTGAGAAGGAATGAATCAGAAGGGTGAGGAAGCTAATGAAATCAAAGCTAAATGATCCAAATCAAGTGAAGGTTGTAAATACTTAAGCAGTATCATTACTTAGATACTCAACAGCTTTTGTAGATTGGGCAAAAACTGAATTAGCAAAGCTAGACAGAAGAACTAGGAAGGAATTCAATATGAATGGTACAATCCACCCAAGGGCTGGGGTAGCAAGACTATACTTACCTAGAAAGGAAGGCGGAAGGGGGTTAATATCAGTAGAAAACTGTGTGGATTTAGTTAGAGTAGCACGACATAGGGAAACTATAAAAAAGCAAAACAAACTAAGTTAAAAGCAAGTAAAAAGAACTGAAATTATCTGATTGACAGGAGAAGGATTTGCATGGCAGATTCCCAAGGATGGTTGATGCAAATAGTTGTAGTGTGACATTGTAATAGTTGCTGAAAGGAAGGCTGAAGAGTGAGACAGAATGTTTGTTAGTAGCCACAGAAGATCAAGCATTAAGGACAATTTGGATAAAAGCCAAAATAGACAAAAACCAAGTAGATTCTCAATGTAGATTATGCAAATCAAACGAGGAAAGTGTTACTCATATAACAAGTGAATTTAGCATGATGACACAGAAAGAATACAAGAGAAGACATGACAATCTAGGGAGAGTAATCCACTGGGAGTTATGTAGAAAGCTAGGATTTGAACATGCTGGTAAACGGTATGAACATGAACCTAGTAAAGTATTAGAAAGTAAGAAGTATAAGATGCTGTGGGACTTTAACATTCAGAATGACAGAGTAATAGAAGCCAGAAGGCCTGATTTGGTAGTAGTAGTAGATAAAGAGATTAGAGAGTGTCAGATAATTGACTTTACAGTCCCAAATTATGAGAAAATCAATATGAGAGTTATAGAGAAAATATCAAAAGTACCAGGACCTAACCATTGAATTACAAAGACTATGGAAATTGTGTGTGAAATGTATCCCAGTAGTTATAGGTGCATTGGGAACTATCCCTAAAGATCTGAACAGAAGGATAGAGGAAATAGGCATAAAACCCAGTTTAGTACAGCTCCAGAAAACAGTGTTATTAGGGACAGCTAGGATACTTAGGAGGGTTCTTGGCATCTAAGGTTATTTG
>NC_142944.1:52423191-52443191 GCF_046866305.1 Octopus bimaculoides
AGTAGCATGGAAATATAGGCGCTGGCGTGGATGTGTGGTAAGAAGTTTGCTTCCCAAATACATAGTTCTCAGTTGAATCCCATTGCGAAACATCGTGGGTAAATGTCTTCTACTATAGCCCCGGGCCGACCAAAACCTTGTGAGTGAATTTGAGAGACGGAAACTGAAAGAATCCCGTCTTATATATATATATATATATATATATATATATATATATATATATATATATATATATATGTATATATATATATATATATGTGTGTGTGTGTGTGTGTGTGTGTGTATGTGTCTTTGTGACTGCATTTGAAACTCACCACCGCATGATAACCTGTTTTGATATGTTCATGTCCCTGTAACTTGGTAGTTCGGCAAAGAGAAGGATAGAATCAATACCAGGCTTTTAAAATGTTCTGGGGTCGATGTGTTCGACTAAAAGCCTTCAATGCGGTGCTCCAGCGTGGGCGCAGTCAAATGACTGAAACAAGTAAAGGATGAAAAATAATTTATAAAGATATGGAGTGAAAAACGCTTTTGGATGGAAAGAGTCGAAGACTGGCGTATGGCACGAACCTTTATTTCCTGTAAACATAACGGGCATTCTACCATTGGACCAATGCAATCCGTCTTTTTTTTTTTTTTTATCCAAAAAGCATTTTCAACACAATATTCACATGCTATTCTTTACAGCTGTAGGTAATATACTTCGAAAACCATTCTTCCAAAAAAAAAAAAAAAAAATATTCCAATTCTCTCGAAAGTATATAAAATTCTTATGACTTCAACAACATACATACATACATACATACATACATACATACATACATACATACATATATATATATATATATATATATATATATATATATATATATATATATATATATATATATATATATATAAATATATATAATTCAGAAAAATTGTATTACATGCGTATAAGAAGGGATGTTTCTCTTGCATCGGCAGTTGTACACTAACATGATGAACATAACTGAGAATATTTATTTCATTAAGATTGAAGTCCGGGTTTTTTTGTCAGGTTTTTTCTTGTTTTTTTTTTCTTTCTTTGTTTTTTCAATTTCCTTGTATCGTCTATCTGTCCGAATGTTTTATTGTACTCTATTGCGTTTTTGTATTTATACATACATACATACATACATACATACATACATACATACATACATACATATCAAAACAGGTAATTTTGGATATAACAGCCCGGTCAAATTCTCCATCAAATTCGAATGTTAAAGACCTAATATATTATTTAGTAAAATCCTAATATATTTGTTTGGGATGGAAATGAAAACATATGTTCTTCTATTGAGTCCAGTTGCCCTGCAGAAGTGAATCGTTTTTTTTTTTATCTTCATAAAATGAGAAAATACTTGCTATAACAGGTTGAAAACACAGTGCTTCTGAATAGAGATTTAGATTTCACCCTTATACACATAATCTTCGGTGTATTAAGTCGTATTACTAAGTGTCTGAATGGTAATTTAAAAAATGAAAAATAAGATGGTTATATTTTCTGACAAAACAATAACAACAATAAACGGTTAGTTAGCACATCTTCGAAAATTTAATCAGAAACGAAACGGTGGAAACATGCAAGACGTTTCTAAAATTCAAAATATAATCCTTTACGGTTATTGTTATCTAAAATTCTAGCGATGGTGCTTTGTTTCTGTGATAGAAACAAACTCTTTCTTTATGGGAAGAATTCAAAGAATTCAAAAAGAAACATTGTGTACACATACATTCGTTTCATACATACGTATATGCATTTTTACACGCATAGACACACTTACACATACACATATTTGCCTCTCTCTCTCTCTCACTCTCTCTCTCTCTCTCTCTCTCTCTCTATATATATATATATATATATATATATATATATATATAAACATTCATTCGTAGATTCATACGCACGTATATGGAGGGATGCATGCGTATATAATACATATATCTATACGCACATACATACAAACATATATATATATATATATATATATATATATATATATATATATATATATATATATATGTCACTGACTGGCGTGTACAGACGATTGCTTGAAGTTGAAGACTATTCATTGAATATACGATGAATACTATCTCCAACATTAATACTAGAACTATCAGCATTGTTAAATAACTGGTCATTCTTCTGATCGCAAACATTGAAGAAAGCTTTTCAAGATCTTAGTGATATTCATCATCGTGCAGAGAATCATATATAAACGACGTGGCTGGACAACACGATCACATCAACATCATTGTAGAGGAACCGATAAAAAAACAACATCGACAAAGATAAACAGAATTCTATTAGTTGTAGTTAGAGAAGAAATCTAAATTGTAATATATTGTAATTAAGAAAGTTCTGGATATTATCCTTTAATCGATTTAAAAGAGACATATATTGTCAGCTGCTATAGTTAGAAGATGTAAGGGGACATAATCATTATTATTTTTATGGATATGTATCTCTTTTCATAACTTCTCAAACGTACATCATACATTGGTTACCATTCTTTATCTAGTACATTAAAATATTAAAACTATTTCTTTCTTCTTACTGTAAGCAATTTCATTACTAAACACTTCAATTTTTAAGTTCATGGTGACCATTATTTGTAATTATGTAACCAATTAAAACATTATAAAATTACAGCTTATTAAAGATAGAATTCTCAATTTGCAAATTTAGAGATTTAAACGTTCATCTTGTTTACAAATGCTCAGTGAGAAATTTGGGAATTTCTGACAGTAGAATTAAATCTTTCGAGTGGGTATCAAAGAGAATATAAATGATTTCGATCTACTTCGAAATTCTCTTGAACTACAGCTCGCGTACTTACCACATCAGGTTAGAGTAGTCGAACGTCGTGAGTAACGGGCATAGTTTGATGCTCGTTGTGTTCACATGAAGCTAATCTCTTGTATAGACAGTGTCTTCCTATCTATTTGTGAACCTGACGTGGGGTCAGCTTATGAATGTGCAACGAGGTCAAAAAACGACGTAAGTTTTGAATTATATAGATGACGACGGATATAAACGACACCCCATTCAGAAATGAGAACAAGTTTTTCGGGAAATATATATATATATATATATATATATATATATATATATATATATATATATATATATATATATATATATATATATATATATATATATATATATATTGTTGTACTTGGGGATGGTCATATTGCCAGTTTAGCCAATAAAAACACACGCACTGTATATTTGGTGTTAATTTTTTTTTTTTTTTTTTTTTTCAGCTTTATATTACATTAATCTTAATCTTAATCTTATTTCGGCCAGAGTTCTTTCGTCACACTTCTGTGACCTCATCAGTGGTCCTTTGTTTCCTTCTTTCTTATGTGTGTCTCACCTTGCTAACTATCAGCCATTTTGTATTTTGTATTCCTATTGTATGTGTCTACGCATGCGTGTCCTTCAATGTGTCTGTGTCTTTTGTAAGTGCATGTGTGTATGGGGAGTGTCTGTATCACCTATATTCTCTGTTAATACGTGTTCATTTGTATTAGTTTTTATTTATTTATATGTTCATGTGTGTGTGTGTGTGTGTGTTTTTTTTTTTTTTTTTTTTTTTTTTTTTTAATGTGTTTAATTAAATTTTGTTAACGTATGTAGTATTTAATTCCATTTGTTTATCTATGTATTGTATTATACTTTGTTCCTATTATTGGTTTATGGGTAACATGTTGTCACATGCTGTGGTTTGTTAGTGGCGTATGTTAGTGTTCCATTCTAGTTTCCTATTCAGGCTAGGTTTCCCTTCTATTATGTTTGTAGCTTCAGTAATTTGTCTAAGTGCTGCATCACTGCTATGTGTAGATAAGATTTTAATTTCTATGTTGTTGATTGAGCCTCTATGTTCTTGCTCAGCGTGCTGGTACAGAACTGATGAGTTCTTCCCTTCCTTAAGTTCCCTCCAATGTTCGTTTGCCCGCTCCCCTATACTCCTTGCTGTTTCGCCTACATATGTCGTTGTCTTATTTCTGCATCGTCCCTCTGTACATCTTATACTATAGACCACATTTCTGGTTTTGCAGTTCGTTTGTGGGCTAAATCTACATACGATACAGTTCCTATCAGTGCAGGGGGTTCTACTGAAAGGGTATGTTCTACTGATAAGGGATTTGATAGGGTTGCCTGGCCTTTCAACAACCTTAATTCTTAGCTTAAGTTTGTCTAGGGCCCTTCTAAAGCGGTACGCCAGTTCGCCTCTAGGGGTGGTGTCGACGAACATGACGCTTTGGTACTTGTGGCTATTGTACCATGAGCTTGCCTTCCCTATTTTCTTCTTAGTTCTTTCTATGGTGTTCCATGATTTGCTCCTATAGAGTGGGCAAATCCCATTCCTATCGTTGCGTTTGATTGTTTCAAACTTCTTCATAGCTCCTTTGTAAACCCTGATCCTTTCTTTATGGCTGTAACCCGAGAACTGCATGCGGTGGACGAAATGTTGTATATGTCTCTTTAATTCTGTAGGGTCGCACATGCAGGAGACATTTCGCATTACTCTGACGAGGTCTGCCATCAATATGTTGAATTTGGCATTGTCCGCAATAGCCGAGTTCCGGTGGGTCAGGTACTTGGAGGCCATAGGTTTTGTATAGTGTGAATGGAGGATTCTGGTTTTATTGTTCTTAGTTTCTAGCCAGAGTTCAGTATCTAATACAGGTAATCTATGGTTAGGGTGTTTAGTAGGGTAGTCTATCGTAACTCTAATACTCTGGTGGATGGAGTTAGCTATTCGCTGGATGCTCTCCATAGTCTTAGTTTCTATTTCTATTTCAGGGGTACTCTCTTGTGGGGGTGTCTTTACCACTAAGTTGATATCATCGACATATCGAGAGTACACATTCACGAGTATGGAGTTCTGTGTCAGGCGTTCCTTAAGCCTTCTGTCCCACCATACCATGAAAAGATTGGCCACATCACCGGCGATACTAACCCCGATGGCTGCCCCCTCGTCCTGGGCGTATAATTTGTTGTTAAATTTAAAGGTGTGGCCTTTTAGGGTGACCTTTATACTAGCTCCTAGTGCATGTGCGATCATTTTCTTTACCTGGTGGATATTAGTGGGGGTCCGTATGGCTCTGGTCCATCCACTCCATCTCTCTATAGGGGTCTTCCTAGCCATAGAGGTAATTGTGGGTGGTCTACCTCTTAGACGTCTACTAGGGCAGAAATCTCTAAGGTCGTATCTATCTAGATATGCATCGTCATATGTCAATCTAAGTAGGAGGCCCAGTTCTTCTGTGTTGACATTTTGGAACTCTACTTCGCTCTCGTTGATCATTTCCACGCACTTTTCCACTGCAAAATCCACGTCGATAGATGGGTATAGTGATACCACATCCATGCTACCCACTATACACCCTGTCAGGTTGCAAGTGTTGTTGCAGTCGTTGATCCTGCTGAGGAGATCTTCCGTGCTGTCACAGACATCAGGTGACATCTGGATTATGGGGCGTATGATCATTGAGAGGAAGTAGGAGATCCTGTAGTTACTAGCGACATTCGCTCCACAGACTGGTCTTGTTGGTGGTCCCACTACAGGATTAGTTGTTACTTTGTGGTCCTTACGGAGCCCATACAGCGTCGGGATATCATTGTTCCAGGCTTGGAAGTTGTTGGCTGTGCGCTTCTGGGGTCTAAGGACAATTGTCCACATCATCATGTGGGCATTGAGGACTTTTTCTCTTTCCTCATGCGCCTGTAAGGTTGTTACCTTCGTATTGGCGATGTGAGGTTGCATTGCCTGGATATAGTTCGGCAGGCTGTCTATTGACATTCTGCCCCCATACACACATGCACTTACAAAAGACACAGACACATTGAAGGACACGCATGCGTAGACACATACAATAGGAATACAAAATACAAAATGGCTGATAGTTAGCAAGGTGAGACACACATAAGAAAGAAGGAAACAAAGGACCACTGATGAGGTCACAGAAGTGTGACGAAAGAACTCTGGCCGAAATAAGATTAAGATTAAGATTAATGTAATATAAAGCTGAAAAAAAAAAAAAAAAAAAAAAAAAATTAACACCAAATATACAGTGCGTGTGTCATCCCCAAGTACAACAACATCTGTTTCAACACACGATTTCACATAAAAAATCTTGCAAAACAAATATATATATATATATATATATATATATATATATATATATATATATATATATATATATATACATATATATATACATATATATGCATATACATATATATATATATATATATATATATATATATATATATATATATATATATATATATATATATATATATATATATATATATATATATATATATATATATATATATATATATATATATATATATATATATATATATATATATATATATATATATATATATATATATATACACATATATATATAGATATATAGATACAGTCGATACTCCAAATACTGTATCTGTATATAAATGAATTAATCCAGCTTTTTCTCATATTGATTTATTTATTAGGTCATGATGAAAAGATTATGGATTTTATATTATGTAATCGATAACACATGATCAATTTTACATAATCGTTGCTCATATTCATGTTTTCCAAATTATTAAATGATTTATTTAAGACTTGTTGTTGAAACAGCTGTAACAAAGGAATACATGTGATACACGTACCGCCAATTGAATTTTTCCTATTGGATTTTATATTGTTTATAGACACCTTCGTTATTCTATGATTTTCACATTATCATTTTACTGAATCAGTTATAAATTCATATGGTAAACACTATATACTGACAGTTGGGATTTAACTAAACTATCCAGCGATGGAGTAGTCATCACCGATGAGCTATCAATTCAAAGCGAAACTAGATTAGTATGATGATCTAGTTTCCTGTGGGACAGCTGTGTCTCCTGTCAGTGCATTGACATGTACTTCTTTGCGGCCTTAAGAATTTTTGGCTCTTATTTCTCACAATATAGGTGCTACCCTGTAGTGTCAGTTACAATTAGAAACAACTGAAGTTTTCCTTTGTGGTTTTATATTGCTTGTAGCCGCCTTCATTTATATATATATAGTTGGAGTTTACAAAAACAAAACAAAACAAAAGACGAAAACGAGTGTGTAAACAACAAACGGATGTATTAGTTTAACGCTTGGGAAGTGAGAAGCTCTTTTACGTTTCGAGCCTACGCTCTTCAACAGAAAGGAATACAGAAATAAACAGAGAGAGGAAATATAAATGGTTTAGTGGCTAGTGATCAATCATGGCGAAATATATATATATATATATATATATATATATACACATACATACAAGGATACAGGGTGCTGTGAATATATTGTCTAAATCACACAAGATTGAAAATAATATTTTAACAGATATATTTACCAAAATTACACTAAAATATCTTGAAATACTAAAGAGTAAATTTATTCAATAAAATCGCCATTGGCTTCAACCACGGCCTCCAGACGACTTCAGAATCCCCTGAAACTCTTCTGGATGGTCTCCTTCTTTAAGTTGGTGAATCCTGCCATAATCCTTGCTTACAGTTCCCCTTTGGTGCTACAAGAAGTTTTGTTGGTCTTTCGCTCAACTACGCCCCACACATAATAATCAAGGGAGTTGCAATCTGCAGAGTTAGGTGGCCAGATGTTAGGAGTGATGTGGTTGCAGAAATTGTGACAGCTATGACTGGGTTCTCCTGCTTGTGTGGCATAGTGCAGAGTCCTGTTGTAGTCCAGAATCAACACACTTTTGTCAACGCGAAACAAGTTCATTTATGCCAGTAGCGTAAAAATCCTGCGTTCTGGTGGTGGTGAAGTCGGTGAAGGCGTGTTTGGCATCGTCTTGGTTTTTGAAGCATTTCTCACGCAGGAAGTTGCCGAGATATTTGAAAAAGTGGTAGTCGGTATGGCGGATGAGGCAGAGTTTCATAGCCCAATCTGTTCAACTTCTATAGGGTCAGCTGTGCGACGTACGGCCGAGCGTTGTCGTGTAGAAGAATTGGTCCTTTTCTATTGACCAATGCGGGTTGTTGTTGTCGGAGTTTCTTATGCATTTCATTCATTTGCTGACAGTACTTCTCTGCCGTAATGGTTTCGCCTGGATCCAAAAAGCTGTGATGGATGAGACCGACTGCAGACTACCAAACAGTCACCATGACCTTCTTTTGGTGCAGCTTTGATTCGGGAAGTGCCGTGGGGCTTCGTCGGCGTCCAACTACTGAGCTGAGCATCGCGGGTTGTCGTAAAGAATCCACTTTTCATCGCAAGTCACAATCCGGTCGAGAAACGGGTCGTTCTTGTTGCGTAAAAGAAGGGAAGACGACACTTCAAAATGGCGTTTTTTGGGGGGTTTTTTTTGGTTGTCGTTCAATTTGTGCGGCACCCATTTCTGAAGTATTTTTGTTTTTCCAATCTCTTTCGAGTGGTTGGAAATTGTCATATACGTTACGTCTAATTCAGAAGCAAGCTCTCGAGCAGTTGTGCGTGGATTGGTTTAGACTAAGGCTCTTAGTTGATCGTTGTCAACATCCGATGGCCGACCACTACGCTTATCATCTTCAAGACTCTCGTCACCGCTACGAAATTTCTTGAACCACCATTGTGCTGTGCGTTAATTAGTGGTTCCTGGGCCAAACGCATCGTTGATATCGCGAGCTGTTTCAGCAGCTTTTCGGCCTAGCTTGAACTGGAATAAGAAAATTGTGCAAATTTGCTTTTGTCCATGTTGTATTCAACGTTCCGAAAAAAATGGCCTAATTATTCAAAAAGAAAAAGAGTAACACGATTAGATAAAGCGAAAAATGGGCTTTAACATGATATATGACGTCAAAGTAATTTAATGGAAATTAATTTGAAAATGCATCATTTAAAACCGAAATTAAAAATTCCGCAAGAACTTTCTTGACAACCTAATATATATATATATATATATATATATATATATATATATATATATATATATATATATATATATATATATATATATATATATATATATATATACTGTGTGTATGTGCATCTGCGTGTGTATATGCATCTGTGTGTGTATGTGCGTATGAATATTAATATATACCAAAATCCCCACGACTAGCAACTTTATAGAAAAGTTCGTAGACTCATTCTGTTTTCCCCCAGCTGATGATAGCTATTGACATTGAAACAAAACATTCTGAATGAAAGACTAGTTATGAATTAGTCATCCTCATGTCAACCTTACATCTTGTATAGAAGAGGAGTCTTTTCATTTATTTCCCCATTGTATAAACTTAATGTCCTGGCAGCAAATAACGAAGAAATTGAGCATGACGATGAAAATTATTTCATTAAAACTATATGTACACTTTGGAGCACATATACGTTTAGTCCACAATTATATAAACAAGAGAGAGAGAGAGAGAGACAGGCAGAAACAAGGAAAATGCCCCTTGTATTTGAATATTATACAAATATTCTTTTAAAAAACTTTTCTTTTAATTTTTCCAAAATTTAATTGTTTTCCATACTTACAGTTGAAAAAGTCTCAATGACTGAAACCGGTACTGAAATGTTTTTATAAAATTATTTTAGCATTTTCTACCTTGACTTTTTTCCATATATATATATATATATATATATATATATATATATATATATATATACTAGCAGAAATACCCGGCGTTAAAGAGAATAATGAAATCTAAAAACGCCGTCTAGACTACACATCATCTTTATATATAGAGATGTATATACACACACACACCCAAACACACGTATATATATGTATATCAATATAAATATATGAAAGTCAATGAAGTTTCGTAAAAGAAGGTGATCATGTACATACTTTCTTGCTGTTGTGATTATAACACCTCATTGTAAACTATGTTCCTTGTTTTCCCTTGTGGAGCATATACAAATAGGTTTTTTGTTGCTGCCCACTCTTGAGCAGCCAACATACAGTTGTCCATGTGAGAAGCAGGGTTCTTCCAAGAGAAGACCAGCTACAGACAGTGTTTTGACCCTGAGATTTGTTTATGGACATGGCAAAAGTCACACGAAGGGGGAATTGTAGTCTTCTGAATGTAAAAGGAATGTCTGCTCCTGATGGAGTAAGAGGAATTCTTGGAATAAAGACGTCATCCCCTTTTGCACATCCAGAAAGAATGGTAGCCTCGATAACGTGTGACATCATTTTCTAAATAATGCTCATCTGTTATGTTCGGGTTAAAATTTCATCAACATCAAAAATATATGAATTTTCATGGGAGTTATGGCCGTTATGCAAAGAATATAATTTCCAAATTTCATAAAGATCCATTCAGTACTTTTGACGTAGTTTTGGATAAGAAAACAAATGACTAATGTGTGTGTTTGTGTGCATGTGTATGTGTGTGTGATGGGTGTATATATGTATAGATATCTGTATGCATGTATATATGTATATATGTGTACATATTACATGTACATCTATATATATATATATACATCTACACATATGTATACATATACATGTATGTATAGATCTATATATATATACACCTATACATACAGGTGGATGTCGGTATGCACATACCTGTACGTATATATGCATATACTCATTTATATATGCATATACTCATTTACTTTTGTTTTTACATATACGTGTACATCTATATGTATACATATACATCTCTCTCTCTCTCTCTCTCCTTCTCTCTCTCTCTCCTTCTCTCTCTCTCTCCTTCTCTCTCTCTCTCCTTCTCTCTCTCTCTCCTTCTCTCTCTCTCTCCTTCTCTCTCTCTCTCCTTCTCTCTCTCTCTCCTTCTCTCTCTCTCTCCTTCTCTCTCTCTCTCCTTCTCTCTCTCTCTCCTTCTCTCTCTCTCTCCTTCTCTCTCTCTCTCCTTCTCTCTCTCTCTCCTTCTCTCTCTTTCTCCTTCTCTCTCTCTCCTTCTCTCTCTCTCTCCTTCTCTCTCTCTCTCCTTCTCTCTCTCTCCTTCTCTCTCTCTCTCCTTCTCTCTCTCTCTCCTCTCTCTCTCTCCTTCTCTCTCTCTCTCCTTCTCTCTCTCTCTCCTTCTCTCTCTCTCTCCTTCTCTCTCTCTCTCTCCTTCTCTCTCTCTCTCTCTCCTTCTCTCTCTCTCTCCTTCTCTCTCTCTCCTTCTCTCTCTCTCTCCTTCTCTCTCTCTCTCCTTCTCTCTCTCTCTCCTTCTCTCTCTCTCTCCTTCTCTCTCTCTCTCTCTCTTTCTCTCTCTCTTTCTCTCTTTCTCTCTCTCTCTCTCTGAAAGTATCTGTCATTACAGTATCGAAATGGTGTACATATACATGTATATGTATACATATACACCTCTCTCACTCTCTCTTTCTGTCTCTCTCTTTCTCTCTTTCTCTCTCTGTGAAAGTATCTGTCACTACAGTATCGAAATGTGATTGTTTCAGTTAGTGGAATAGTTTCATTTTTAAAGTGAAAGTATTTGACATGAGTGTTTTTGTTTCACTTTTGACACGTAATACTTAAATAGTGGAGGAGATATTATGTTGCCGTGTGCTTGAACTCTGCAAGAAGTTAATAATTTTTTTTGACTAAAACACAACTGGAACCCTAAGTAAGGCATGTGTAAAATTTGAATGAAATTGGTTGCGTAGTTCTCGAGTTTTAGGGATTCACACAGACAGACAGACAGACAGACAGACAGACAGACACACATTCTCATTTTTATATATATATGTGTGTGTGTGTGTGTGTGTGTGTGTGTGTATGTATATTCATATATATAAATATAAATATATATATATATATATATATATATATATATATATATGTGTATATATACATATATATGTAAATATATATGAATGCATGCATGTATGTATGTGTGTATGTATGTATGTATGTACGTATGTACGTTTGTATATGCGTGCGTGTGCGTATATGTAGACGTTTATATATATATATGTGAATATATGTAGGTGTGTTATGTACACACACACACACACTTGTGTGTGTGTGTGTGTGTGTGTGCGCGCATGTGTCTCTATGAATGTGTGTGCGTAAGCTCGCATGCGTGAATATTTGTAAGCATACAACAGTCTTCAGTTTCTACCAGATTCTATTCAAAAGGCTGTGTTAAAAAACACATGCCCAACTTACTGCAGAGTACGATCTACTAGGAAACACATGGTTTCGAAACGAACTTCTCAGCAGTTTACAGGTCAGGGAGTCATGTTCACATATGTACATTAACGATGCAGTTCATCGTGTGGTATGTTTGCTTGTATCAAAACTACTACTACTACTACTACTACTACTACTACTACTACTACTACTACTACTACTACTACTACTACTACTACTACTACCGTAACTGCTGCTCCAGAGATTTCTATTTTCTCTGATAGTATAAAATTGAATTAGACTCAAAGATACAAGAGTAGCATTTGTTAAAAACATCTAAGTAAGACCTGTCTCTATTATACCACGCGTCATATCAATTCTTATTTGACCTTCGAGTCTTTATTTCCGCTGTCAATGCATAGACATTTGTTTCTTTGCTTACCTGATTTACCATATTTCAAAGGAAGTCCAGACAAACTGGATCACCACTATCTTAATATGTGTATGTGTGTGTGTGTGTCTGTATGTAATAACATTTTCAGAATCCGATAGAATCAAGGTATTTAAATAACAAAGGTACCAAGACAGATTCAGGAATGGTGCACCTGTGCATTAAACAATGTGCACGGATACGCACGTCCTTACTAATGAAGATGGGAGGGTCAAGATGCATTATGTTCTATTCATGTGAGAAATCTTAAATGTTAAATTTTACTCTTAATTCACCTGAGGAAAACAGTCTTTTTTACATGATGTAATGGTCTTGTTCGTCAATAAAGAACTCGTCTGAAACAGATGTAGTGAACCTCAACCTATCTGGGTTAGCGTTTATGTATATATATATATATATATATATATATATATATATATATATATATATATATATTCCATATCGATATCTACACACACACACATACATATATATATCAAATGACTGAAACAAGTAAAGAAACAAGTAAAAGAATCAAAGAATATATGTGTGTGTATAAGTATATGTGTGTGTATGTATGTATGTATGTATGTATGTATGTATGTATGTGCGTGTGTGTATGTGTGTATGTATGTATGTATTATGTATTGGAGCAATATCGAGTATAACCAGCCGAAATTGCAAAGATAATCTGGATCTCGACTGATGAAAGAAAACTCCGAATGACCCGTCCTTGTTTTCTTTGTATCGTCTATCTGAATGTTTTGTTGTCTCTTTTTTTATCACCTAACTGTCTGGATGTTTTGCGTTCTTGTTCCATTTCTGTATTACATATATATAAACATATAGCGGCGTACGTACACTTTGGTCTCGTATATGTATGCATGTATGTATGTATGCATGTATTCTTTTCTTTCTCAGGCCCGTAACTCTTAAATACTGACGATTGACGTTTCTTGTCTGTTTTTAATCCTGCAGGAGTTCATCCCCTTCCTTCCAAAGTGACAGACAGGCATAGGTAATAAAAGTTTCAAACTTTGGTAGTTGGCCAGCAATTTCAGCGGGGAGGGTGGCCAATTGCGTCGACTACAATGTTCAACTGATACTAATTTGAAAAGCAAAGTGGACCTCGGTGGAGTTTGAACTCATTACGTAAAAATCCAGAAGTGCCACTAAGCAATTCTTCCGACGTGCTAATGGTTTTGCCAGATCACCCACTTATTGTTCCAAATTTTGGTATAGGGCTAGCAATTTTAGGAGAAGGTTTCAGTCGAGTGCATCGATCCTCCGTACGTGACTAGCACGTTAGTTGCCTTGGCAGGATTTGAACCGGAACAAATCCGTCAACACATTTTGTCTGACTCTCTAACGATTCCCCCAAATATCTTAACAAGAACAACAACAAAAATAATGGTTTCAAATTTTAGCAAAGGGCCAGCGAAACTGGTTCTTATTTTATCGACCTCGTCAGAATTTGAACTCAGACCGTAGCAGCAGGGAAAATGCCAATAATAATAATATTCCTTTCTACTAGAGGCACAAGGCCTGAAATTTGGTTAAAGTGAACTAGTCGATTACATCGACCTCAATGTTTCACTGGTACTTAATTTATCGACCCCGAAAGAATGAAAGGCAAAATCGACCTCGGCTCAGAACGTAAAGACGGACGAAAGAGCTCTAAGTATTTTGTCCGGCGTGCTAACGATTCTGCCAACTCACTGCTTTAAAAAAGAAAATAATAATAATAATAATAATAATAATAATAATAATGATGATGATGATGATGATGATGATGATGATGATGATGATGATGATAATGATTTAATTTATTTGCCTCAAGAGCGAAGCATGAGGGGGAAATGCAAAGACAGACATAAAGTGTGTGTGTGTGTGTGGGGGGGGGGGGGGGGGTTAAACCCCACTGTCCGAGATTTCCTTGAAACCCCATGAGCAAGTGCCCTCTCTAATTCCTTCTCTCCTACACTAAGAGAGGTACCAACCATTTTTGCAACTTTCACCTACCTTTCAATAAACTCACTTGAGGACAGCACTTCCCTCTCCACACTCAATTTCCTTTTCAAGTGAAACTTGAAAAATTCAATGAGAGCTGTGCCAAAGAGGAATGAACCTGTCCTCATGCTTTTCACCCTTGTCCACCAAACAACCTCTGTCGCCACAGCCACCAAGCAAAGGAAAACTGCCTACCCCGCTCGATTAAAGTAGGGCGCCGCCGCAATCGTTACTACAAATCGATAGACGGATCCGTCCCACACGTGACAGCAGCTGTTCAACATAACCCCACAAGACAACAATGCCCGGACACTGAACGAGTGCGTGAAGATGGTTTCGTCCATCTGACGGCACATCCGTACCTGTAGAGCTTATCTAGAACCCGGGAGGGGTAGTACCCCTCCCGGTAGCACTGCCAGGCCAAGGACATCTGGAAATTATCCATGATAGTTCCCGACTGGATTCCTCCGGAATAGATTTGTCAGTTCGTTCTCGTCGGCGTCCAGAGTCTCACCGAGAACTTCGCACTTACCCGCCACTAATCTTCTATAAATGTCTAAAGCGGAACATCCACCGATCCCATTGCCCGACTGGTAGAAGATTGTGAGGGCCTGACGATATTCTAGGTGCCACATAGTCTCACATAGGACTGTAGCTCCCTCAAGGAGACGAGTTGCAGAAAGACGAGCCTCACAAGCGGAGACAAGCCTCACACACTCTCACCGTCCAGAAATCGTTGCAGGTGGGTAACCTAAGAGCATGTCTGCGCATTAGGAACCACGGCATGCCACTCAGAAAATGCTGGCAACAGACTGATCGCCTGACCATTGGAACGAGTCCCTTTCACAAGAATTTAGATAAGAGGCTGCCCAACCTGGTCAAGCAGTAACCGAGACAAGGCACGAGGGTCAGGCGATTAATGATAACGGAGGCGATGTAAGCATTTACCACCTCTGCCCGACTTTTCAGGGACAGCTTTCTTTCAGCCCATTTCTGGGGAAGACTGGCAACGCTGTTTGCCACCTCGTCCCATTACTTATCAACCTGGAAGTCCGGACCAAACCAGGCCTCGAACAGTTTAACTGGTCCGTCGGTCCAGTGTCCAATGATGCTGTCCGATGGCATCGTCCTTCCTCTTCAGAAGTCCAACCGCAAACCTACCGATTTGTCGGTGTTGATTTTTGCCTTGCAACTGACTCATATTCCTTTAGGATGGTGCCGACCGTCTCCACTTCGGAGGCGTGCGACACCATGACGATGACGTCGTCCGCGTATGCCGACACTGCCCTTCCTTGTCCCAGTTCGAAAGGGATGCTCCTTAGCTGTTCCTAATTCCGCAGCAAAGGCTCGAGTGCCAATACATACAAAAGAGGCGACAGCGAGCAACCCTGACGGACTGAGCGTGCGATGCCATACTGAACAGGTACTGCTGTGCATTGCAGCGATCTAGTTTCTAAAAATGGGCCCGGAACAGCTTGCTTTCAGGGCGGCTTCCAAGTAGCGATGGTCGACCCTATCGAATGTTTTTGATTGATCCAAATTGATCAGAGCACACCCGAAGCCAGCATTGGTTCCAGCTCTCTGTATGATGTATCGCATAAGATGGAGGTTGTTGTGGATACACCTGCTCAGGATTGCGCACGTTTGCACTTCTCCGACAAGGCTACCAACGACGAGCACCAGCCTTTTCGCTAACACCTAGGCCAAAATCTTAAAATCTGCGTTTAGCAAAGCTATGAGCCGAAAATTCCCAACTACATCCTCATTTTCAGTGTACTTCCTCAGCAGTAACAACACACCCCTGCTAACAGCACTAGGAATTCTCTCTTTCTGCTGTCAATTACGGTAGACGTCTGCCAAGACGTCGCCATACAAATCTGGCATGAATGCATAGAATTCATAGGACAAACCATCCAAACCGGGCGAACTGCGACTTGTGTAATCGCTCATCGCTTCCCATATTTCAGTGGTTGTTATCGGCGTTTTACATAACCTCGCGTTAGCTGCCGTGAGCCGCAGCAAGCCGTCCAGGTACGAACTAAAGTCCAGTACCGTCGTCGACCCATCGTCCTTTCCTTACAACTGCTCGAAGTTCTGCTGAAAAGCTGCACATATCTGCTCGGAGCCACGTGGCACGCGTCCATGCCGATCTCGTAAAGACCTGATCGCGGTTTTGTTTCCACGTCGCGTCTCCACCGTTCGGGCCCATTGGACATCTTTAGTTCCTTCTAGTCTGAGAGCACGGGCCTTAGATCTAACAACGCAACCTTCATATTTCGCTTCAAAGAAATAATCAAGGGTCATTCTCGCCACTAATACATCGGTCGCTATGCTCTTTTAAATCGCCTCTTGCCAACTAGTTCACCTTCTAATATATTCCTTTCTATTGTTAACTCTTTGCTAAACGCTATCGGTTCTGCTCTAATCGCCCTCTTCAGGGCGGCCCACCACCGGTTGTTGACGATTGCCCCCGTCAACTGCCGCTTAACTAGTTCACTAGTCCAGTCCCTTTAGTCTTTGTATGCCAGAAAGGGCGCATTTAACTTCCAGTAACCGGGTTCCTGTCTACGGGTCCTATCTAACTCGACTCTACAGATCACAAACTTGTGGTCTGTGTAGCAGATCAATTTAAATTGTGGACAACCTACACTATCCGTATCCTCTGACCTAACAAGTATTCTATCTAGATACAATCTAGATGACTCATTGTGGTTGCTTCATGTTCACACTGGCACATCAGGGTAATCCAGTCGATACCTATCAGACAATTGGAAGTCTCCGAATAGGTTTTCGAGGCCTTTGCATCCCCTTCTTATGTGTAGTAGCCCCACACAGTCCTTCTTCAGTGCATCCAAAATCTAATTCCAGTCCCCTACTAGTACTAAACTGCGAGACGTTCCCAGGAATGTTTCTAGACGCCTGAAAAATTCTGGCCTTCCAGCTCCTGTCGCGGCATAGACGACCACCAGTCTAAGGGCGACACCTTCGCTACCATTCCTATCTAGGGCTACCAACCTGCCACCCGGGTCCAATGTTGCCTTTACTTCGACATCTAAGGATTTTCGGAATAGCACTGCTACTCACCGCCGCCTGCTTCCGACAGACCATATGATAAGAAATTCTCATAGTCATCGAAAATGGGCGCGAGTGCTTGCGCATTAGAAATGCTTAACTCGCAAGTTGCAGTCACATCGAGCGACCTGAGGTCATTTGGAAAGTGATCTTGCTTCCAAGTTGACCCCAAGCCAGGAACAGTCATATTCCCCACTGAAAATGACCATGTTTATCGGAGAAACAAAATAGGTCACTTACCTTGGATTTTGAAAGACTCGGCTGATTCAGGTGCCTGAGCCTAGTGAAATAAGAAATATAAAATGACCATGGATCTAATAAAATACTAGAAAGTAATGGAATATAAGATGTTGTGGGACCTTAACATTCAGACTGACAGAGTAATAGAAGCTGGAAGGCTTGATTTAGTAGTAGTAGAAGACAAAGAGAATAGAAAGTACCAGAAAAAAGACTTTACAGTCCCAAATGATTAAAAAATTAATTTGAAAGGTAAAGAAAAAATAGCAAGGTACCAGGACCTGGCCATTGAATTACAAAGACTTTGGAAAGTGCGGGTGAAATGTATTCCAATAGTTGCAGGTGCATTGGGAGCTATCCCTAAAAATTCGAACAGATGGATTGAGGAAATAGGCATAACCCAGTTTAGTACATCTCCAGAAAACGGTGTTATTAGGGACAGCTAAGATACTTAGGAGGGTTCTTGGCATCTAAGGTTACTTGTTGTAGCCCTTGTTAGGATTTTTTCTTTTCCAATAGTCTAATCTGTTGTGTGTATATGAATAATAATGATGATGATGATGATGATGATGATGATGATGATGGTGATGTTGATGATGATGATGATGATGATGATGATGATGATACTACTACTACTACTACTACTACTACTACTACTACTACTACTACTACTACTACTACTACTAATAATAATAATAACCCCTTCTCCTTTATAGCACTATGCCGGAAATTGCCGATAAAATTCATACCAGTTGAAGAATTGTACTTTATTTTACCGAACTGAAATAATGAAAGACAAAATTGGCCTCGGTGAGATTTGAATTGAGAACGCGATGTGTCGGAAAAACATAAATATACTTCAAAACATCTTTCGAAGTTCCAACGATTCTGTCAAAACTAATATTGACTTCTCCCCGCATAGTTGTTTCTAATTACTGCTTCTTAATTCTGTCATCATTAAAATATGTTAACACTTCTAATTAACGCTGAAACGAGGCAGCTGTATGGCTAATGTATACTTCAATATGTCTGAAGGTGTCTGTCATTCCAGAGTTTAAAGATATTGTCCATCGTTCACGCCATTCATGTGTCGGCATCTAAAAAAATCATATCGTGTCTATTGTGTTTCTATGTCGAAAATGAATGCTCGGAGACTTAAACTCGTGTCACCGTGGCTACTCTCGACAGTTGACATTTCACTTCATTCATTGATTCGACGTTTCTAATTATCAGCTTGAGGCTAAACGTCTACGACGACGATGACTATAGTGCAGCAGCAATAAGCCAACGAGAGAGCCTCAACAGTGGTTGCTAGACGTGTTGGGAAATACAGTTTAAACTTTATCAAATAATATCTTACTCTGCAAAACTGACAGAGAAAGAAACAAATACAAAACAAACAAACAAAAGCAAAAAAAAAAAATTATAATGACGCTGCTGAGTTCTCTGCACATAGGAAAAAAATGGCTAGTTGGTCACGGTAGGAATGCCTTTGATCTTAATCAGCTCGATTCCCGCACCGCGTTCCCCATCACTACTACCAACATCATTATACGAGCACTGCCGTTTCCACCAGCACCTCTAGTAACACCACCACCACCACCACCACCACCAACATCACCACCACCACCACCGAGACCACCACTGTGACCACCACCGTGACCACTACCGTGACCACCACCACTATCACCACCATCACCATCACTATCACCGCTACCAACAGCATTACCATCAATAAAGCCACCACTCTCACCAAATCATGATCGCTGTTACCACCGTCCTCAACTCTATTAATACCGACTCCACCATAGCCACTACCACCACTACCATGACTACCACCACTAACAACTCCAATATTACCAATAATACCACAACCACTATCACAACCACGACAAGCAATGGCACTAGAACATTGACACATAACGAAACCCATAATGACAATGATTCAAACTCAATACCACCACGACCACCACCACCGACATCACCATATTCACCACCACCACTGTCATCACCACAGTCACCACGGCTAGCACTACCATCACCAATCTAGACAATTATCTAGCCTTTATATACCTCAAGCGATGTACATATTCTCTGAGTTATTTGAAGCGGTTCATTGCCCCTCCCCAGCTCAATCTGG
>NC_142944.1:52445691-52448191 GCF_046866305.1 Octopus bimaculoides
CATAGGGTGGTACTCCTATTCGCTTAAGACATTATAGTGCCCGACATAAGACATTATAGTGCCCATGTATTTAGTATTCGGAGGTTAAGTTTGCTTTGGTATATCGGAGAAGGAAACGGGAGAACCAAAAAGTTTCAATACAAAGTAAATAAATAAATGAATAAAATCACTTTGCTGACCATGGATGTCTCAAGGACGCCGATGGTTTGAATTTAGAACGTAAAGACACGTCGAGTATGTGTGAATATGAGTTTTAAAATAGCTATATATGAATTGTGCTCTGATACAAACTAGACAATCGTGTGTGTGTGTGTGTGTGTGTATTCGGAGAGAGAGAGAGAGAGTGAGAGAGAGAGAGAGAGAGAAAGAGAGAGTAATATGAACATGAGAATGAGTGTGAAGAGAGTACAGTGGAGTAATGTAGAGGAGAAAGTGAGGATAGAGGGAGAAAAAGCAGAAACTATTTTGGGAAAAAATGTGTGTAATGTAGTGTAGAAAGGGATATAGAAATAGTGTAGGAGAGAGAGAGAGAGAGAGAGAGAGAGAGAGAGAGAGAGAGAGAGAGAGAGAGAGAGAGAGAGAGAACTGGAAAGAGATAGAGGTGTTGCATAAATGAAGAGAGAAAAGGACGATAGAGGGATACAGAGAAATGTGAGGAAGCAAAAGGTAGGGATCAGTTGAGTGTGAGAGATGCACGTACTAAGAAAAAATGCAGGGAAGAGTCAGACAGAGAAAGAGAGAAAGAGAAAGAAAGAGAGAAGGTGAGAGCATGAGAGAAAAAGAAAGAGAAAGAGAAGAAAGGCAGATAAAAAGAAAAGGCGAGAGAAGGAGAAAGTGACAAAGAGCTGAAAAGAGTTGAGAAACAAAGATTTCTAGAAAAAAATGAGAGTGTAAAAGAAATGATAGTTTCGTACTTGGACATAAAGATAACAATTTTGGTGATGATGAAGTGATGGTGTGTAGAGGAGAGACTTGCAGAGGATAAGTTTCAGGTCGACCAGAAAAAAAACAAAAAAAAAAAACAAGAAGACATTGCTTTGGCCTGTCCATTAAAGTGGAATAAATTATTTTCTACTCTAGGCACAAAGCCCGAAGTTTTGGGGGAATAGGCCAGTCGATTAGATCGACCCCAATACGCAGCTGGTACTTAATCTATCGACCCCGAAAGGATGAAAGGCAAAGTCGACCTTGGCGGAATTTGAACTCAGAACGTAAAGACTGATGAAATATCGCTAAGCATTTCGCCTAGCGTCCTGACGATTCTGCTAGCTCGCCACCTTAGTGGAATAAATTCTGCTACAAATTCTGATGCTGTCCCAGATCAATTGCAGTTTTCTGGTTCTAGTTTTGCTCTGTATCAATTAAACGTAGCCAATTATTGTTTATATAAAAGTATTGTTTCCATATTCCAAGAATAGAACTTGATTGGTATTTTATTATATCAACTGTGAAAGAATGAAGGGCAAAGATAACCTCGCGGAGTCTGAACTCAAAACGTAAACAGCAATAACTAAATGCCGCATGCCATTCCCTCTGACGCTCTACCGATTCAGTTATGACGAGAGAAGAAAGAATCAATTATTAAGTCTAAAATGGTAAAGAGTGGGATAACACACACACACACACACACACACACACACACACACACACACACACACACACACACACATACTCATACACACACGATGGAATTCTGAAAAATTCCTGGCTTTAAGGGTGTCGCGAGAGGCCTGGCTGGAGGCCCAACATTTTAAGTTTCTTTTACAGGGTTTAGAAAAACTGAAGGACTGCAGCAATAAGCGTGTAAATCTGAGAGGAGAATATGTTGAATCGAATCATAATTAACTGATCCTCTGGTATTTTCTTTTACCCAAAGGAACTTTACAGAACCCCCTCGTATATATAAATAATATATTCTATTGTTTTAGTGCTTTAATTCATTTGATTACGGCGAGTCGATCAAATTGACTCCTGTAATTAATTTCACTGTTATTGTCAAATCGTTTGGTACCAGGGATGTAAACAAACAAACAACGATTGTCAAGTAGTTTGAATAAAAAGGCATACACGTACGCGCGCGCGATGGGATCTTCACATCCGAAAGGTTTTGGGTGACTCGGGCTTAAAGTAAAACACACTTTTCCAACTTAAGTGCCGCGTAGAGGAATTGAACCTGAAACCACGTAGCCGACAAAAAAGAAAAAAAAAAATCCTGCTTAACCATATATCTATACCTGTGCTTATAACTGTTATAATAAAATTCGACATTATTCTTTTCCAAAAATTTCACATTATTTATATTATTTACATTTGACGAATATTTGTCCTCATTTTGTTTGTCGTTAACACAACATTTCGCCTGATATACCCTCCAGCCTTCATCAGGTGCCATAGAGGCTAGAAGGTATATCAGCTGAAACGTGTTAACAACAAACAAGATGAGGACAAATATTCATCAAATGTAAATGATGTACATAATTCCTCATCCTTTAAATATAGA
>NC_142944.1:52453191-52495691 GCF_046866305.1 Octopus bimaculoides
TGTTAATTTTTATTAAACCTTTTAAAAAATTTAAATTAAAAAAAAAACGGCGGGAACTTAGTTGCCAACCTAATATATATATAGGCGTAGGAGTGGGTGTGTGGCAAGTAGCTTGCTTACCAACCACATGGTTCGGGGTTCAGTCCCACTGCGTGGCACTTTGGGCAAATGTCTTCTACTATAGCCTCGGGCCAACCAAAGCCTTGTGAGTGGATTTGGTAGACGGAAACTGAAAGAAGCCCGTCGTATATATATATATATATATATATATATATATATATATATATATATATATATATATATATATATATATATGTATGTATGTATGTATGTATGTGTGTGTGTTTGTGTGTATGTTTGTTTGTGTTTGTCCTCCGACCATTGCTTGACAACCGATGCTGGTGTGTTTATGTCCCCGTAACTTACCGGTTCGGCAAAAGATACCGATAAATTAAGTACTAGGCTTACGAGAATAAGTCCTGGCCGCAGTCAAATAACTGAAACAACTAAAAGAATAAAAGATTAAAAAAAAATATATATATATATATAAGTATGTATATATATATATATACATATATACATACACATATAAATATATATATATACATAGATAACACTCATACACACACGCACATACATATATACATATATGCACACACGTACACTCACATATATATACACATGTAATATTCCCGCATATTTTGTAATCTCTTTTGAATACTTTCTACAGTGATATTGTTGCGGTGTTAATCTAAGTGATGCTGTTTAATGTACGACCAGAAACAATCCTCTAAGTGAGGATCACAGTTTCCATTGTCAAATTCCCTGACACGCTGTGATTAATTTAAGACTATGGTAGAAGGTCATTTACTCGAAACTCTGAAGAATGAGATGGAGTCCTAGAAATTATTTACCGCACAGTGTTACCCCTTTTTCACTTAGAGTGAACTTTTCTGTGTAAAAGTTTGAATGTTGTCGAAACCCTTAATCAAGCATCAGAATTAAGGATCTTAATTATATTAAGATCATATTACTTATTACACAAGAAAACATTTACCAGAAAGTTATATACCTTAAGATACGAAAAGCAATATTTTGGGCATTAGGACATAGCTCATATTGGTATCTGAAATATAAGAACCACAAAATGATTATTGAATTATTTTTTTCAAATATCAATGAAATGCAAAAGAGTTGCGTGTCGTCCGCATTTGCTAGTTTGGGGCATGGGAATAGGGTTTCTGTTTTTCTTTTCTCAACGTCAGCACTATATTATGCAGTCATTAATTCTAAAATATGTTGTCTAAGTTCTTCCCATCAACTTCCAATATGTCGTTCATCTGAAAGCTTACCCCCGACCACTTCCTTACAGATTCTGGATCTTTAATTCCTTACATTCCTTACAGTCTCCTGATTTTTTACATTCTTTAGAGCCACTCGATTTTTTTAATCCCGGCCATTTTTTGCGGATTTTAATTTTCTGCTAGCACATTCACTTTCCTCTTGCTTTCGAACATCTGCTTTGTGTGCGTGAATCTTACTACACGAGTCTTACTACATGAGTCTTACTACAAACGAGTAACCTGACTCTCTAACTTGTTTTAGCTAACTTTGACCCCTACTTTTCACTCAGATTCTTTCTCATATTCCACAGCACTCACACTTCTCATGAAACCACTTCTTCCCGTCTCCCTTCCCACACATTAATCCCTCCAAATCTTCTTTTACCATTTACTCGTCCATTACATTGTGACCCAGGCGGCAACACGTCTATATTCCCTCTCTCTCACCTTCTGTCCTCTCTCTCCTGCTCTCCTCTCTCTCCTTCTGTCCTCTCTCCTTCTGTCCTCTCTCTCCTTCTGTCCTCTCTATCTCCTTCTGTCCTTTCTTTCTTCTTCTGTCCTCTCTCTCTCTCCTTCTGTCTTCTCTTTCTATCCTTCTGTCCTCTCTCCCTCTCCTTCTGTCCTCTCTTTCTCTCCTTCTGTCCTCTCTCTCTCTCTTTTGAAGAAGAGTAAATGTCTACAGCATTACATACTTTTACACCTCAAGGCAAACCAATTTATTAAACTATCTATGAACTCTCTCTCTCACTCTCTCTCTCTCTCTCTCTCTCTCTCTCTCTCTCTCCCCACCCAAATGGTTTTATTTGGTTTTATGATATACTTTAGGTATGATCTGAAATTTTAAAAGATTTCTTCCAGTGACCAGTTTTCTGGAAAAAATCACTGCTACAAAACTGTGTCCAGTCAGAAAATGTTAGCGATTATTTTAAACAAGGATAGAAAGTGACTAAAAAGTTTTGCGATTTTCTTCAGATCTCAGAACATTAAAACAGTGCTAATCTAATCATACTGGAATAAAGCCAAAGATCTGTTTAAGTCTCATATACTCCGCTATATATATATATATATATATATATATATATATATATATATATATATATATATATATATATATATATATATAACTTTTCTCACTTCACTAAGAAAATAGTTCATCACTTGATTTCTTTTATCATGTTTTAGTAATCATAATAGTTTCTTGTCTCCCACTTATGTAAATTCATCAGTAATGCTTTGTTCCTGGTATTGTTGAGCGTAACCCGTCACCTTTGATTGGTAACTCTAAGATATTTCTACATTATAAATGGCTGGAACTGAGGGATATTTCTTCAATGCGAAGATGTGTGAATGATAAAAAACACTTTGTCGTTCATAAAATCAGATTCCTTCAGTGCTTCCCTGTTGTCAATAATTGATAAATATACGATCATGCCCCTGACGGAAACATTTTTTATATACGTTCCTTTTCTCCTTTTTCAAAAAGCAACTTATTTTCACAAAAATATTTCATGCAAGGTTTTGACAAAATCTTTTATCGATTGTCTGAGAAAATGTTTTACTTAAAAAAGATTTTACTTTCCAGAAGGCTTATTTTCGCTACCTGACTAAATTGATAAATTCACTTTTTTTTTTTAACAGATTCTTTATTACAACGGCATAGTTTTAACCTTTTTGAAATCGCATTACATTCTCAAACCATTGCAGGAAAGGTCAGTTAATACACCATAGATTGCTGTACTAGGATCAGCTTTAAATAATTTCGCAAAATCTTTATCATTCGTCGTTGTAGCCAAGATTTGCCGTCGCTTTTATCAATATGCTTTGGTGATTTATCTACTTGCAAGAAATATATTTCGCCACATCTTGTCAATGTTATGAAAAACATTAGTTTTTAGAAATCTTTATTAAAACAAACTTTATTCTGCCGTCGAATAGTTATTGCAGTAAATATATACGCGTATGTATGTATTTGTACAGCAAGAAATGACATTGGAATTTCCTTTATTATAATGCCATTTGTGGGTCCTTTTGTATTTACGATGCTAAATTAAGTACGCTGCAGCGAAATGGTTGAGCCATTAGAACGTTTCCGTCTCTCTGAGTTCAAATTCCGCAGAGGCCAACCTTGTCCTAAAAGAACCAGTCCGATGGTTGATAGGTGGTATTCTTAGAAAATCGTACAGAATGTGATGTTTATTTCGGCTCTATGCGTTCTTGGTTCAAACTCCAACTTAAAGTAAATTATCGTTTTGCGAGTGGACTAATAATCAAAGGAAGTGCCAAACTTAAAAAGGTTTTCGTCCCAGTTCTGTAGTGGTTATCTACTGGAACAAAATGCATTATAGATGGCGATGGTGATGATGAGGTCACCTTTTTTTTTCTATAGTCAGGTCAGCCTTGGTCGATAAAGACATTCGAGGCTTCTTTCTATGGTTAACTAAGATTACATTGTCAAACATTATTCCTTTAATATAGTAATGGGTATCATTTGAGGGAATTTGGTTACTATTTCTAGCGGATCCTGCGACTGAGTAGGAGTTCACACCGATGATGATGTTGTTGCTGTTCTGCTCATGATGTTTCTCTCACTGGAATTATTGTTGCTTAATTTTTTCACTAAAAAAATTCTCGTGGGATTTTGATTACTTGGTGACCCTGGTACTAATTTCAAAATATTTTTGACTAGAATACGCTCGAGTGATTTTCAGTTATCCTCTTGGGATCCAGAGGAGGAATTAAACGTAATAATTCAGACTAACGAAGCAGTTACTAATCATACAGCATTCCTATTCCATAAATCATTGTGTCGCACTTCTATACCCACCTACAAACATACATTCTTTCCTACCTACCTACCAACTTAGCTAGACAGCAGCGAAAGCTACATAACTTCTTTAACGACACAATGCAATCATAAATCAGGGGTCAGACAGCAGTTGTTAGTATGAAAGTGGTTAGGATATGGCAATGTTTAACTTTAACGGCGACTTTTCCCTGATGACCAATAAAATATAAAGAAAACGGTTGCAGCTTAAAAGAAACTGCCTGAGCCACAGAAACAAGTTGGCAACCAGCCAATCAGCCGATCGACCAAGTCATCGTGTGTTAACTGACCCATGGGAGGATAAATCGTGGACTCGTTTGATCAACTAGTCTCATTGAATAATGGTGTGACAGTATTCCACGGGCAAGTGTACCTTTATTATAAGAATCAACATGGTATAATCTATACTATAAAAGGCATATGCTATAAGGCTGGACATTTGAATAACAGGTTCGTTAAATCCGATGATATTCTACACTGCTTCAATTACAAGTAGAAACTATAGACAATAAAGTACTCTCGACCAACATGCAGTGAAATCGAACCTAGAATCATATGGTTGCAAAGTGAAGCTTTTCAAACATTCGGTTAAGAAACCGTTCGGTAAGATGAATGAGCTATTATGAAACTCAGTTGATAATACTGTGTATAACAAATGTAGTAACTTTATTATTTAATATATGTGCGCCTGTGTTGTTCTGACTTGTGATGACTTACTGGGCCAACTTACACGCTTCCGTGTTATGCGGTAGATATTTCTATTAGATGGTAATAATTTGTGTTATACACGCACACACACACACACACACACACACATACACACACACACACACATACACACACACACACACATACACACACACACACACACACATATGTATGTATGTATATAAAGGCTGCCACCCTAGGCACTGCGAGCTTCATAGTCATAAAATAATAATAATAATAATAATAATAATAATAATAATAATAATAATAATAATAATAATAATAATAATAAATGCAGTACCAGACAGTGGTTTTCATGGCTTCTTATCTTAACTGATTGGAAGTGTTATCATGTACATTGTTTTGTCTTGGTATAAAAGATGGGCTACAGCAAATATTCTGCTTAATACCACAGATTTGCTTGTCAGTTGTTTGACCTTAACCAGTTGAGCATGTCCCTTGGTGACTGATGATATGTGCATCTCTGATCACGAGCAGAAGTAGTCGGGGAGCATCATAGCCATGTGTTGAGAAGAATTCTTTGCAGTTTGGATAATTCACCTTTTGGAAGCATGGGTGTTTCATTCAACATCCTTAAACAACCCTTATACAGGGACCTTTTGAGCGGGATGGGCTACTCGACCTGAAGAAAATTCTAACTGGGCCCCATCTGCGAGGTCATGCGCTGTTTATCTTGATATAAGATCACCATGTCGCACCATGTCCGACAATAGTTAGATGGAGGACGAGTTTGGAACACTTCTTTCAAGTAATTATGGGAGCCTTCGACAGTACGATGTTGTGAGTAACAAGCCTCCACCTACCTAGGATCAGAACATGCCTTGATTCTGACTGCTTCCCATGCTTGTAAGGGAAGCTAGCGATCCCGAAGGAGTCTAAAGCTATTTACGATGTAGAGCATAGTGGTTAACATCTACCATATTTCAGGGAAATATTGCACGCTTACTATTGCTAGTATTGATGTGGTTTTCGGTTAGTCTATCATTTGTGTTTCTGTTTTGTGGGATGAGTTCAGCTTTCTCCTTCGCATTCTGTTCATTCTTGCTTTGGGTTATTTAGCAACTGAGCTAATTTGTGTTGATTCGAATAATCGGGAAATTCATATAGTGCCAAGAGATACAGTCTTCCTACGCGTCTTGAGATGAATACAGTCATTTTTGTTGTTACTCGTTATTCGTGTGGTTTGCTCCACTGTTTCCAATCTATATTTTCTCGTACTTAAAGCAGGACAATGGCTTAGCACGATTGTTTATAGCGCACCCCCACCACTACCGTTGGCACCGTTCAGCTTCTTGATGCTCAACCTAGTCGTTGGATTTTGCCACTCAAGATTAGGTAGTTTCTTCTTTTATGTTCGAAGCTGCAACCACTGATATCCTGGAAAGAGCAGTTTCTGTAGCCTGGTGCCGTTACTCTCTCTGCTGCTATACGCCACCCTTTTTTCCTCTTTTACTATTCTTCCTTCTCTGCCACAAGGCTCTCAAGGGGATCTTACTCCCACATATGTAACAAACGTTCTACTCTGCATCGCTAACCTGTTTGCCTTCATTTCTGCTTCCGCGAAGGGATACAGCTAACATATATCTATGTGGTCATGTAGAGTCAATAGAACTTGCATTTTCATATAGTCATGTCGAGATATTGCTATCTCGACAATTCACTTACTCATTCTTCTCTACCTAAGTTTATGGCCTAAAACTTGTGTGTTCGCTTTCAATTATATTGCGGTCCTAGCCTGTAGAGAAGTATTCGAAACACGAGTGCAACCTGTCGCATCATGTTGTTTTCACCCTTTACGACCTTCATACTTTATCGTACACCGTATTCACAACGACGGAAAACACAGCGTACCACATATCAACCTGGAATTTTTCCAACTTAATAACATGGAAACTCATTCCCTGATGTTGGAAATACAAACAGTAAACCATTTTGATGTGTGCTTTCCTTTTCTTCTCTTTTTTCATTTACGAATTTTTCTGTCAAAAGCGCACTACCTTTTGTGACGCACTTACCACACGGTTTACTTTTTTCCCTGGTTGAGTCCTGGTCAGAGTACCGCTTTGCTACGCTACGCAAGCAAAAGATATACTGATTTCCATTTGTATTTGACAAAGCAGTGTCTGTAACTGCCTCTGCTTGTTCAGTTGTCATCGTTTTTACAGTTTATTTTGTTTTCATTTTAGTTTGAATATTTGCATTCAATATTTTCCCTGAGGACACATTCACCGCTGCCACGTTTGCTGATAGCACATCTTCCATCTTTCCCAGAACAGAACGTATTGAATCACTAGTGAACTATATTTACAAAAATTTAAACAGTTAAAAAACAAAATAACTTAGCAGGAACTTTTTTCTCATGTGAAGGAAATGGTGTGGGCACTCAAAGTACTTTGTTAGCAAAATAAATTGAAAAAGATGTTTCGATCAACTGATTGTGGGTAAAATCCAGTTCTTCTGCAATCTGTGAGAGAGATGTCTGCTTATCGTAAGCGACAACAAGAACAAGAGCAAGAACAACAGCTACAACGACAACTACAACAACAACAACCGCAGCAATTGTTTTTAATTTAGGGACAGCGATTTTGAAGGGAGAGGATTAGTCGAATATTTTAACCCTAGATTTTGACTGGTGTTTTATTTTTGTCCATCCTCAAGAAATTAAAGGGAAAATTGCAAAATCAACCACAATGGTATCTGAACACAACGTTTACGAGCTCGAAGGATTATGACGAAATTTTTCTCAACGTTCAGACGAGACCTGCCATTCCGTTGCCTGAAGACTAATGGTAATAATAGTAGTTGTGGTAGTAGTGGTAACAGCCGCAACATCAATGATGATGATGATGATGATGATGACAGCGTCGATGGTAATAATAATAATAATAATAATAATAATAATAATAATAATAATAATAATAATAATAAATACCCGGATGCAATACCAGGTAGTGGCTCTCATGGCTTCTGATCTTAACTGATTGGAAGTGTTATCATGTACATTGTTTTGTCTTGGTATAAAAAGATGGGCTACAGCAAATATTCTGCTCAATACCACAAATTTGCTTGTCAGTTGTTTGACCTTAACCAGTTGAGCATGTGCCTTGGTGGCTGACGATATGTACATCTCTGATCATGAGCAGAAGTAGTGGGGGAGCATCATAGCCTTGTGTTGAGAGGAATTCTTTGGGGTTTGCATAATTCGCCTTTGGAAACATGGGTGTTTTGCTCAACATCCTTAAACAAACCTTATGCAGGGACCTTTCGAGCGGGATGGGCTACTCGACCTGACGAAAATTCTAACTGAGCCCCACCTGCGAGATCATGCGCTGTTTATCTTGATATGAGATCACCATGTCGCACACATATGGCTGTGATGGATGTGCCTATAAAATAACGTAGGCAGCTATACGCAATATAGAATGAAATGTGAAAAATTCACTCGTCCCTAATTGTGTCTGAGAGTGCAGGGTAGCATCTATATTGCTAGAAATAAGAGCTAAGTCCCTTAGAACTGTAAGGAAGCACATAATATATGAAAATGTGCTTCCTTGCAGTTGTAAGAGGTTTAGCTCTTATTTCTAGCACCTTATTTCTACCCAGCACCCTCAGTCACGATTAGTGCGTTTGAATATACGTGTGTGTGTGTATGTGTGTGTGTGTGTGTGTGTGTGTGTGTGTGTGTGTGTGTGTGTGTGTGTGTGTGTGTTTAACTGGCACTCCTTGGTTATAACAACGAGTATTCCAGTTTATCTGATCAACAGAACAGCTTGGTCATGAAATTAATGTGCAAGTGGCTGAGTACTCCACAAAAACGCGCACCACTAGCGTAGTTGTGAAGGAGATTCTGTGTGAAAGAGAATGTGTCAGGGCTGGCCCTTTGAAGTACAGGTATCACTCACTTTTGCCAGTTGACTGGAGTGGAGCAACGTGAAATAAAGTGTCTTGCTCAAGGACACAATGCGCTACCGAGAATCGAACTCACGACCTAACGATCATCGTAAGCCGAATACCCAAACCACTAAGCCACACGCCTTCAATCACTCACACACACACGCGCGCACACACAAACACGCACGCACATACACACACATACAGACATGTCATACATGTATATATATATATACATATATATATATATATATATATGCTAAGTACTGTTGATAATATATGTCAAATGCATATCATTACTACACATCTGTATGATTCACATGTGTGATAGTCAAGGGACGCAAATTTCTGGCTATGTGTTTGTCTGCATCCTTATCAATATTTCCCAAACCATCTATTATTTTAATCTTTCCCAAGGCACCTATTAATAAAGGAATTGCTTCTGTTTTCTATCCATAAAATTCTGGTTATCTCTATTTTTAGATCTTTATATTTTGAATCTTTCTCTATTACATATCGTCTGTTGGAAATGATACGACCATTAAAAGGTTCTTCTTCTTCTTCTTCTTCTTCTTCTTCTTCTTCTTCTTCTTCTTCTTCTTCTTCTTTTTCTTCTTCTTCTTCTTCTTCTTCTTCTTCTTCTTCTTCTTCTTCTTCTTCTTCTTCTTCTTCTCCTCCTCCTCCTCCTCCTTGTTGTTGTTGTTGTTGTTGTTGTTGTTGTTGTTGTCGTTGCTGTTATTCTGAGAGACTCTCGGATAGTTCTAAATTTCCAATTGTTCTTTACTTGAAAGCAGGCAATAACAAATCACCAAAGGTTTCAAATAGTGCCTTCTTCTCCTGTGACTCAAAGAGACAATACACTCCTTTAAATGCGAGCTGTACCCAACAATGCTGTCTCTTGGATCACTTCGACCCTGACAGCAGCTCCAATATTCTTAATATGTTTTTCAAAGCCCTTGGAAACTGCTCCTAATGCTCCAATTACCACTGGTATCACAATTACTTTCCCCATGCCCCATAACTTTCCTATCTCATCCCGCAGTGGCTTGTATTTCTCACTCCTTTCTGTTTCTTTACATTTCACCCTCAAATCACCTGGTATTGTAACATCTATTATCTTTGCTTCTTATAAATCTTTATGGATTATCACGATATCTGGATGTCTCGCCTCTGTGACTTGGTCGCACTGTATGTTAAAATCCCAGAATATTTTGTAATATTCGTTTTCCATTACTCCCTCTGGCTTGTGTTCATACCATTGTTCGTCTCTCTCAAAGTTTGCTACACCGCACAACAGCCAGTGGACATATCTGGCTACATTGTCCGGTCTCCTTTTGTATTCGCGTTGTGCAAGCTTACAGCACTCACTAACAATATGGCTTATACGTTCTTCCTTCTCAGAGCACTGTGGCGAATCAGTGCTTTTATCAATGTGATATTTGGAGTAGTTTGCTCTGAGAGCTTGATCCTGAGTGCTGCGCACAATGCCTCAGTGGACCCTTTAAAGTCTCCTTTCTGCTGCCTTTGCCAGGTTCTATTCCAATCAATCTCATCTTTATTCTTCAAGAACTGCGTGTGCATTTTCTTGTCCTGCCAAATTTTCTTCATCTGCTCTCTCTGGTTGGAACTGCAGCTTTGTTCACTTTTAATGTTCCCTGCATTTTCACTGCTTCAATCATTTCTTCTTTAGTCCTCTTGACATACCAAGCCTGGCTATTTTCCTCTTCCTTTCTACAATGTTAAGTCTTTTTAAAATTTTTCTTTTATATTGGGCTACTTTTCTTTCCAAATTGCTTAGCTTGTATCTCATCCCAAACTCTAACTCTTCTCTTCAGAGTCAGAAAATATTTCAGCTCTTTACAGCTGCTGACACACAGGAATAATTGAGGCCCACTATACAATACTGCTTCTACATCTGGCATCCTCGACTGCATTCAGAAAGGGGTCATTCGGCTGATTAGAACTTCATCATTAGCTACACGCCTGGCCTTTAAGTGTTCTGGCTACTTCCATGTTAATTGTATCACTACTTACTGTTCTCGTACCACGAACCGTAGCAAACACTGTTCCACACGAATATAAAGTGGTAGTTCTTTCCCGCAGTTGCTACTTTTCCCAACCATTCATTCCAAGAATATCAGCCTTCTAGAATCTCCTTAGAATCAAGTAATTCTGCAGAGCAGATGTTAATCTGTAATAGTGTTATATCGCACGTTTGACGTACGATATAACGGGATAATAATAATAATGTTCTCGAAAATCGTTCTACTCAAGATACCGGTAATAACTCTCGGCTTTACTCTGCACTACACCGCTGAAGGCTCTCTACGTATGTCCATTTATATTGTGGCACACTCCATTAGGAGCAAGCCATAGGGATGTTCTTCCACACAACAAACAGTTTAAACAGAACGGTAACGGCATCAAGTTTTTTCTTCGAAGGCCTGCTGCAAAGATTATGGGTTCTGCATCTTCCATCAGATCTTGCTAGTACAAAAACTTTTTATTCGAAGTGGGTTGCCTGATTATCGATGTAACATCATGTTACTCACAAATGCTTTACTATATTTGTAAAATAAAAATATAACCTTAAGTTCCAATTCACAAACTATAAGATATTTCTTTTGAACGACTTAATGCAAAATTATTAATGAAAATTGTAGGTGCACGTGAGGCCGTGTAGTAAGAAACTTGCTTCCCAACCACATGGTTTCAGATTCAGGCCCACTGCGTGGCACCTACTGCAGGTGTCTTCTGCTAAAGCTTTGGGTCGACCAAAGCTTTTGAGTGGATTTGAGAAACGGAAACTCAAAGAAGCTCGTCCTATATTTGTACACACACACACACACACACACACACACACACACACACACATATATGTGTGTGTGTGTGTGTGTGTGTGTGTATGTGTGTGTGTGTATGTATGTATGTGTGTGTGTGTCTGTGTGTCTGTGCGCATGCGTGTGTGCGTATATGTGTGTTTGTTTGTCTTCCTCCAACGCTTCACAACCGGGGTTGGTGTGTTTGCGTACCCGTAACTTAGCGATTCAGCAAAGAGATCAATGGAATAAGTACCAAATTTAGAAATTAAAAGTACTGGGGCCGATTCTTTCGACTAAAAATTCTTCAAGGCGGTACTCCAGCTAGGCCGTAGTCTAATGACTGAAACAAGTAAAAAATAAAAGATAATATCTGACATAGTGGCCACCCCCCAAAAATCTGCGGTTATCAATAAAGGTTTCACATATTTATAAACATTATAGCAATTTTATAATACTATACTATACATACACAGGCATATATTCTTACACACACGTGCACACCACACATACACAATCACAGACACATACACACATGTCTGTGCCTGTGTCTATGCAAAATACGTATATTTCTGCACTGTGGTTACACCTACATACACACGCAAACACTCGCTCGCTCCCGTGTACAAATTTACAAGTTGTAAACAGTGTGTATACATATATCATGGTATAACCCTGTACATGTACTCCAAATCTCGAAATTTACGAGAGCACGGTTTCAATGCATTCGACTGATATTTCCTCAAATCGAAAAAATATCACAAAAAAACTTCGACATAGCGAAGCTAGTGTATGCAACATCACATAACTTAGAATACTAATATTTATATTCATTAATTTAGTAATAATGTATTTAATCAAATAAAAAATAATCCTTTCTATTATAAGCACAAAGAAGAAGGTGGTAAGTCGATTACATTAAACCCATTGCGTAACTTCATCGACTACGAAAGGATGAAAAGCAAAGTCGACCTCGGTGGAATTTGGACACCCATGTAAGGACGGACGAAATGTCACCAAGTATTTCGGCCGGCGTGCTAACGATTCTGCCAGCCCACTGTCTTAATCAAGTAAATACTAACAATGCTAACAATAAGTTTGGAAGTTATAAGAATAAAGAAACGAACCTATGAAGACTTAAAGTGACGAGCAATAACAAAGATATATATGATAGCAATGCTATTCCTAGTGAAGATTAGAGAAAAAAGTAACAATTCTGTTTGTAACATGTGAGGGGTGTGATTATCCTGGGAAAAGCGTACCAGGCGATATTAATTATGATTATAAATATAGAATTGCCAGAAATGATGAAAATCATAGCACATATAATAATAGGTTTATATATATATATATATATATATATATATATATATATATATATATATATATATATATGGGAGAATATACAAATAATAACAGACGAGGACAGGTGGTGTAAATAACAAAAGTATATATTAGTATGACGCTCGGGAATACGGAAAGTCTTTGACGTTTCGAGCTACGCTCTTCAACAGAAAGAATACGGAGACAAGGAGAAAAACACGGAGAAAAAAAATTGAATAGTGTTCGGTCAACGGTCAATCATAATAATGGCCGATCATAACAATGGCTGACCGGAAGTTAGAAATTCTTATTTCAGGAGAGCTAAGAAAGGGGGAGATAACAAACGGTGATCGGGAACGAGGGGCTGTGTGTGGGAGGTAGAATGCTGGTGATCTTGACATATATATATATATATATAATCAAAATAAGCAACAAGGATATCCAAAGTTAATGCAGTACGATCGTTTCATGCGACTCCATTTGTTTAAGCAAAGTGAACATTACATTAAATGTAAAATGCAGAGCAATCCTCAGCTGCACAAAGATATAGAAATTTACTGAAATTTCATTTCAACAGAAGGACACATTTTTGGAACTACATTTGAACTCTCCAAGAAGAAAGGAAGAATACAAAAAAACCATTTTGACTTAGCCTGACCATACAGGCTAGTAATTAATTCTAAGCAGATTTTTAACTGTCACTGATTTTATTTGCTTTTTATATTTCTGATTTACGGATCTTCTTATCAGACCTAGTGATTCAAAGCTTAAGAGGGCACCAGCAGTTATAAAAATATGTCCTGTTGAAATGCAATTTCAGTAAATTTCTATATCTTTGTGCAACTGAGGATTGCTCTGCATTAACTTTAGATATGATTGTTGCTTATTTTGATTTTAATCACTATATTTTGAAATCGTATGGATAATACCATACTTATTTCTGGTGCCTAAACTTAAGTACCATATTCACCTTGGATATATATATATATATATATATATATATATATATATATATATATATATATATATATATGTGTGTGTGTGTGTGTGTGTGTGTGTGTGTGTGTGTGTATGTGTGTGTGTGTGTGTGTGTGTGTTGCGAGCAAAGAAGAAAATAAAAATAAAAATGTAGATGGCAATGTTGAGATTAAATGCAATAAGAAAAATAATGTAAGTCGAGCAATTATAACAATAGCAATAATAAGAATTGTTATGCTCGCATGCATAACAGTAAGATTAATGTTATTAACAACAATAGTAATGATAGTAATGATAATAACAATGATAATAATCATAATAAAAATAGTGGTAATAAAAATGATAATTATAGTATTATTAATATCGATGACAGTAACATGAGAAACGCAAATAATGACCATTTTTATAATAAGTGCAATTGTAGAAATAAATTTACATATCCCCTAGATAATAAATGTCACCAAAAACCATCGTGTACAGGTCCACTTTCCGGACAAAAACAAAAGTATAAACATATATAGGTACAACTTTTGATTTTTTTCAAAAATCTATAGCCTAACAACATTACGTCATTAAAATGTAAAGATAAAAGGCTCAACACGTCACAAGCCTACCTAATATGGAATCTGACAGAAAGTAGGTCAGTGATAAAAACATCTGGTCAAGGATAAAAACATCTGGTCAAGGATAAAAACTGCATAGCCATATAATGCAAACTCCTGATTATGCAGACTTTGCTTTGAAGAGATTGTGTGTGTTGCTATTTAAAGAAGGATTAATTAACAAACATTCGGAGATCATTATGAGATATTGTCACAGATTTGAAAAACTTTCAGGAAATACGGGAAAAATATTTAAAGGAAAATGATTAATTGTTTTAGTAACATTTGATATCCACCTTGCAAAATCTCAATACTGTATTTGAAAATAAGTATTTGAAACAATATTTAAATAGAAATGTGTTTTGAAAAAGCGGATATCAGAAGATATGAAATTTTAACTTTGGTATATTCGATAAATATAATCGCTTCTGTAAAACTTTATGTACGTAGGTTGTGTGTAAAAATATATACACATATATATTTATATGTATGCATGAATATATATATATATATATATATATATATATATATATATATATATATATATATATATATAAATAAATATATATATATATATATAAATAAATAAATATATATATATATATATATATATATATATATATATATATATATATATATATATATATATATATATATAGTGTGTATGAATATCTCTATGATTTCACCTATCTGTATATTGCCATGCATGTCTTTACCTTAGGATTTTATAAGAGTGTATGTGAACGTATGGGTATATGTGTGAATGTCTGTATAAATATTGTATTATTATGTCAGTATATGATAGTTTTAATTTAGTTATTATACATTATTACTTCATAATATTATATTTATATATGCACATATACATATATACATACATACATACACACATACATACATACATACATACATACAAATACACACACACATGTATAATATATGTATGTATATTTATCATATCATGGCATGAGAATTGGTTTCTCATTCTCTCTGAACATTGTACATCATTTCAATAATTCGCTTGATTTATGTATTTATTACTTCAAAAGCAAACATATTTTAGCAAAGAAATAACTTTAATCTTCCAAGAAAAATCATCTATGTCTGTGTGTTCGCGGATAGCGGGTGAACATAGCACATATTTTTAATAGCGGCCCGCTACTAAATCAATTGGTAGCGAAAAACGTTTGATAATTAACTCTGGATGACAATATCAAATTACAAAGTAGATACTCAGTAGTGCGGTTATTCCCCCAATGACTTTAGAAAAGACACTAGCTATTAATAGACTTATGATTCTTGAGATACAAAGATATGTTATCTTATAGATTTATTTAATTATTTATAAATTTATTTATTTATATATTTATTTATTTATATATTTATTTATTTATATATTTATTTATTTATATATTTATTTATTTTCACTTCATTCTTTTGTTCTCGACAGATTAATTTGGATTTGTGGTATATGTACTTGTCTTTTTTAAATTCATTTTTAACCATGATATGCTAATGGTAACATCTTCAACGAAGAGTATATATTCTGTGAAATAGAGGTTCATTCAACAAAGCAATTTATACATGAACCTGATGAGTCGATTTTTTCCAGTATTGGTTATATAATACTGATACAATGTATTATTTCGCACATTATATAAAAATATCGTGGCAAAAATCTTCGATGAAACAATTGTAGGACTATGCAATAAAACGAAGCGTTCACTCCATTCTCCTTGTTAATATTCCTTTTTACGATAAGGAAAGACCCTGATAGTTTGAGGGGAGGAGCTAGTGTATTACATCGACCTTAGCGCCTGATTGGTACTAAACTTATTGAGCTCGAAAGGAGGAAAGGCAAAGTCAAATGCAGAACGTAAAAACGGACGAAACTCAGGTTAGAATTTTGTCCAGCGTGCTAACGAAACTGCCACCTCACCGCCTTTTTCCTTGTTAATATTTATTTATGTATATACATATATATGTATATACACACACACACACACACACACACACACACACACACACACACACACACACACACACACACACACACATATATATATATATATATATATATATATATATATCCATACATACATATGTGTGTGTGTATGTACATACATATATAAAATCATGAATAATAAAATTAATAATCATATGTTTACCTTAGAAATGAAAATATACTTTGAATCGGTCACGTAATTCTTTAGTAGCCAAGATTCACCTCTCATGGGACACTTCTTTCGTCATTCTTAAAACTTATCGCGGTCGTTTACCATAATCTCAACTATTGAAGTTACGAATCTAATAAAAACCTTAAAAAAAAAGTAGCTAATTCTGGCGTAAGTCTGACGGACGGAACTCGTTAACAAATGCACAAACACTGTTTTGTTTTGAGTAAAAGCACCTATGAGATGACATACTCTCTCTCTCTCTCTCTCTCTCTCTCTCTCTCTCTCTCTCTCTCTCTCTCTCTGTCATAGATACATACATATATGCATACATATGCAGACACATTTGTATACGCACACACGCCGGCGCGCACAAGCACGCATATACACACACACACACTCATACACACACATATACACACACACACACATTTAAAGTATAAGTATGGTTGTTATAATCGTCTTCAACACATTGCAACAACGTTGGACGTGAATATGGCTTTTCGCGTTTGGATTCCACTTTCGGAAAACAAATTCTTTAAGACGACGTGTGTGGAAAGCGTTTTAAATGACGTCAGCGAAAACTCATACTTATGCTGAAGTATACCGAAACGAAACAAAGAACTAATATGCACATTTCTTTCTTTTACTGCCCATAATAATATAGTGTAACCCTGGCAACTGATATTTTGTTTGCTGAATTCTACAGAGCAGAACACACAATTTTGTTTAGCTTAGATTACCGGGTGCCGCCTCTCAGCTGAGGAGAAAGAATCATGCTGAAACAACGGTGTCTGAGAGTACGTTGACATTATTAAAAAGAGTATGTTATCTATACACATAGTCTAAAGAGAGATGTTTATTGAAGACGGAACTCAACAGCAGAAACACAACAACTTATATTTACGTCTAAGAATATAAGAATGAATAAACACATAGTTGTCAGGTTCTCGCTGTATTTTGTGCTCTCTCTCTCTCTCTCTCTCTCTCTCTCTCTCTCTATATATATATATATATATATATATATATATATATATATATATGCATATACACATACGTATATGTACATACTTACATCTATATATATATATATATATATATATATATATATATATATAAAGAGCTGTAAGATTTTGTCCCTTCTCCAATTGCTAAATGTCCTTTAAATTTGAAATCTTAATTGTTGATATGACATGGTATGTCATAAGTGTCTGTATATTGTGTTTTTTGTCATTTTGGTTCTAAGATAAACAGATTAATCAATGGAATACAGTGTCTGCAAGTTGATGGGTACCTGATACTCCCCTCCATTTTCTTATTGCTATATGAATTTAGGGTTAAAAAAAACCCCTTTTACCCGCACCCACTTATTGCACTTGGTATAACACCAGTGTAACAATAATTGGGTACACTCCCAGTAGTATATTGGATATATATTATCCCTTAGTGGGTTGGATCGTCAACCCCTAACTCTCTTGGATTATATATATATATATATATATATATATATATATATATATATATATATATATATGCATGCATATGTGGGCACAGGACGTCACGAAACGTGTACAACAAAAACAAAAAAATGCAACACACGAGTACATAGAATATGAACTATTCTTTCGAACAACGAAAGACACAAATGGAAAACAAAACATACAACATAAAGAACGACCCTTCATCAGTTGTTGGCTGTTTCTCTAGTCTTGTATTTCGAGCATTTAACAACAATGTACGCTTTCGATAAAACGGTTGCTCCCGCAAAGCAAATTAAATAGAATTTGGGATTTTGCGGAGAGTCAAAATTGGTAACACAAACATGACAGTGAAAACAAACAGGAAGGGCTGCTAAGCCTAAACGAGGTTGTGGTAGCGAACGCGTAAATCAAGCTCGGACAGGAGACAAACCAGAACACGTCTTCCTTGTTCCAGCTACAACGGAGAGAAAGAAAGAAACACAAGTATATATATATATATATATATATATATATATATATATATACATATATATATATATAAATAAGGATAAGATCGGTATTTAAAATATTGATCTTTTATTTTTACTGGTTTATTTGGTCTTCGTCTTCGCTAATCGTGCCTTGCGGACATTTATTGGGGGTTTTGGAGTCAGGATTTGACTGCTATTTTTTCAGCGTGGTGGTATCTCTTGATACCCTGTATTATAATTTTAAATAATTATATATATATATATATATATATATATATATATATATATATATATATATATATATACATATAGATATACAGGAAACAATGGGACTCAAAACATGAATATATATAAGTTTTCTTAAATTTAATTTATAATCGGCAGAGGTTACAGAGTGATTTAAACGCGTAACTCTTAACCCTTGAGTCACTGTGTGACTCCATTCGATTATGCGTATAGATATCGTCTTAGTGTAAGTCTTAGTGTAAGTCAATGTGTGATGTGTGTGTGTATATGTAATATATGTGTGGGCGTGTCTTCATATATATATATGTAAATATGTATAAATGTATGTTTGTGTGAGCACTAATTAATATTAAATAATTCATTGGCTATATTTAGTGAAAAATACCTCAATTTTCAAACATGCTAGCATGTGACTATGAGGTACACGTGTTTCCATTATCTACATATATCACTCATGGGTTTGCTTGAATTTTAGGAATGTATAACTTACTCATTAGAATACTTTAGATGTTTTAAACAGTATCAGTAAGACACCGTTTAAGCTTACATAATAATGCGGTCATTCCATCCATATCATGCGTTCACCTCGTCACCTTATTTTGACTTATGGTGGCACGAAACATGCCTGTACATATATGTTTGTGTGTGTGTGTATATATATGTGTGCATGTATATATATACATATATTTGCGTGTGTGTGTGTATATATATATATATATGTATATACATATATATGTGCGTATATATATGCATATATATATGCATAAGTATATACATACATATGTTCATACATATATATAAACAATTATACATTTAAAAATTTTATTTTACACACACACACGCACACATACACACATATATATGGATACGTTTATGTATATCACACACACACATACATACATGTGTATGTATGTGTGTGTTTGTTTTGCTTGTGTTTGTGTGTGGGGTTGTATCTTAAAAACTGAATGTATGATTAATTAAATTTATTAATATTTAACAGCATAACCCTCATGTTTCAGGAGGATATTTGCTAAGCATATATATATATATATAAATAAATAAATATATATAAATAAATAAATATATATATATATATATATATATATATATATATATATATATATATATATATATATATGCATGTATACGTAGGTATATGCATATACATATATATATATATATATATATATATATATTCTCTACATATATTTTTGTGCACTTTATATACATGTGTGTGTGTGTGTGTGTGTGTGGTGTGCATATGTGTGTATTTACACCTATATTTACACACATACACATATAAACACATATAATTGAGAGTGCATATACGGCATTTTTCATTAGAATATCTCTCTCTCTCTCTCCCTTTCTGCTTCTATGTCGGTCTGTCTGTCTCTCTCTCTGTGTCTCTCTTTCTCTCATTCTCTTTTTATTTTCTCTCTCTCTTTTTATTCTCTCTCTCTCTCCTTTTATTCTTTCTCTCTTTTTATTCTCTCTCTCTCTCTTTCTCTCTCTCTCTCCCTCTACCAATACATACATAATATACAGGAATGTATGTGTGTAAATATGTGTGTATATGTACTTATTCCCATAAGTAATCTTAAATATCATTCAAAAGACTTAGTCTTTATGGAGCTAAAATATGTCCTAAGAATTGTTATTCTTTTTTATGTTGAAATCACAAATCTCCTCATCCCCTCCACTCACTTTTAACTAACAAATATTCACATTGGCAAACAGTATCTTTTCTCAACTAAATATTCATTTTGTTATGGCTATACACTCACACACATACATACATACACACATACATATATATGGATACTTATATTTAATATTACATATGGTATATATATATATATATATATATATATATATATATACATACATACATATCAATCTATCCAAAGATATATATTATGTATTATATATATATATATATATATATATATATATATATATATACATACATACATATCAATCTATCCAAAGATATATATTATGTATTATATATATATATATATATATATATATATATATATATATATATATATATATATATATATATATATATATATATATACATACATACATATCAATCTATCCAAAGATATATATTATGTATTATATATATATATATATATATATATATATATATATATATATATATATATATATATATATATATATATATATATATATACATACATACATATATATATATATATATATATATATATATATATATATATATATATATATATATATATATATATATATATATATATATATATATGTATATATATGTGTGTATGTAGGTATGTATGTATGGATATGTATGATATGTATGTCTACATGTATAGAGTCACACACAGACACATACAAACACACATATCAATACACACAGGCACACACACGCACATATCAATACACACAAACACACACACACACATACACATAATGAATAAATGAATAACTTGTTTTCATCTATCCTCATATCTATTTCTTGAATGCAGGAAAGCAATACAAAATACGAACTCTTACACACACACACACACACACACACACACACACACACACACACACGTACACACGTACTCACATGCACACACACATTTTTGAATATACACACACATACACTCATACACTCAAGCGTCCCACGTAGAAACATAACGCACATTAACAAAAACAGAAACAGAAACAAAACAAAAAAAGAGAGAAAAAAAATGCTAATGCTACAGGATAAGCAGAACAGAAATGACAGATAGATAGATTGATAGAAACATAAAGAGAGGAAAGGATCGGCAACGAGGGCGAAAAACAGAGAAGCAGGGGGTGAGGTAAGAGGTGGTCTTGAATGCGGGGAGGTAAACACATGGAAAATATAAATTTGTGTGAGTTAGCTGATATTCTAGTCAATGGACAAGAAAGTCCTTTAACTTTGAATCAGGAATGGTCCACATGTGGGGACTATAGACAAATACTCCAGGGAAATGGTGAACATTATGATTGGAATGGAACACATTTCGCAATCTGTACTTCCTTCTTTTTTCCATTTCTGCGGGTCTTTTTTTTTATCTCAATATTTTTTTATTCTGTTTGTTTTATTCCTGTCTTTTTGTATTTTCTATTCTGTCATATGTGTATGTTTGTGTGTATGTGTGTGTGTGCGTGCGTGTGTGTGTGAACGTGTGTGTGTGTGTGTGTGTGTGTGTGTGTGTGTGTGTGTGTGTGTGTGTGTGTGCATGATGTGGTTTGCGCCTGAAGAGTATGTTTGAGTATTCTCAACATTTGAAACTATTAGTAACGCTTTAATACATGTATTGTGCCCTTTAAATAAATAATATATATGATACATATAAATTAATTAATAAATAAGGGTACTAACAAGCAGTACCTGCATGCTAAACATAGCAGTCAAAGTGACCAAACTACATATTTTTACTTAAACACAAAAGTGAAACCGGGCAAACGAATAAAAATCCTAAAACCCCGTACCAATGATGAAAATAATCGAAAATATAAAAAATCCAGACATACCGTATGTCATACGCGTGTGCTTGTGTGTCTGTACGCACATTTATGTGCGTGTGTGAGCGTGTGTGTGTGTGTGTGTGTGTGTGTGTGTGTGTGTGTGTGTGTGTGTGTGTGTGTGTGTGTTTTCTAAAAGAATGAGAACAAAAAGCCCCAGACATACAGGTATGTTCGACCTTTTCAATTTTTGATTATTTTCGTGACTGGTATGGGGTTGTAGAATTTTTATTCATTTGCCCGCTTTCACCTTGGTGTTCAAGTGAAAATTTGTCGTTTGGTCATTTTGACTGCTATGTTTAGCTGTCGGTACTGCCTGTAATTACCCTTAATTATTAGTTGATAATTTGTTACCGTTATGGGTTTTTTAACACATGCTAAGCCACTGATATTATTATAAACAATAATATCCTCATACACACACACACACACACACACACACACACACACATACATATATATATATATATATATATATATATATATATATATATATATATATATATATATATATATATATATAAATATATATATATTGTATAGTATATGTATATATACATATACACACAATCATATATATAATACCTATATGTGCATTGGTATGTATTTATATTTATGTATATATATATATATGTGTGCGTGTGTGTGTGTGTGTGTGCGCGTGTGCCTGTGTGTCTGTGTCAGTGTGCACATTTATGTACGTGCATGAGTGTGTATGTGTTTATGTGTGTGTGTGTGTGTGTGTGTGTGTGTGTTTTAAAAAGAAAGAGAACAAAAAGCATTTTCTATCCTGGAAAAATGTCATCACTGCTGAGAAAAATTTGGGACAAGGAAATGAATGAACATCAGAAATCACTTCATTTGTTCAGCTAGAAATAGCAGCAATAAACCGTCAAATTACAATCGAACTTCTTCAAAAGCTCATGATACACGGTATATTGCAGTTTTAGGATTTTTAAATAAAAGACAAGATGGTGAAAGTTGGAATACCTTGGATCAGAATTGATACGCCACTTCTGTCACAAAAGAAGAAAAAAAAGTAATGGCTTCAAATTTTAGCACAAGACCAGCAAATTTGAGAGGAGGGTGATAGTCGATAAAATCGACTTGAGTGCTCAACTGATACTTATTTGGACTCAGAACGTGAATACAGACAAAATGTCGCTAAACATTTTGTCCGGCGTGCTGACGATTCTGTCAGTTCACCGCCTTAGCTCAACGCCTTAATAATCTTTTCTACTATAGGCACAAAGCCTGGATTTTGTGAGGAAGGGGACAGTCGATTACATCGACCCCAGTGTTTCACAGGTACTAAATTTATCGACCCTGAAAGGATGAAAGGCAAAGTCGACCTCGGCGGAATTTGAACTCAGAACGTAGCGGCAGACGAAGAAATACCGCTAAGCATTTCGCCTGGCGCGCTAACGATTCCGCCTTAATATTAACATTGGTTTCAAATTTTGGTACATGACTAACGATCTCGGTGGTGTGGGTAAAAATTTTATTTTACTCTTAAGTGCATTTATTTTATTCTGAATTTTAAACGTATTTCACCGTTACCCCTCAAAACTTCCCTCATTCAAATAAGTGAACATTTTTTAAAACTCTGTCATTTCCCCCACCCAACCCAATGCTAATCTTTTTGTGTGGTTTTAATGTTCAAAAGGATGTTCAAATAGAAATAAGCCAATTTCTATCCACGACTCAGTAAGCCACACCAGCACTTACCGTATGGTGAGCACCACACTGCAGCATATGGCAATAAAATTACATACACTCTTCCTATTTTTTCACATAATAAACAGAAGTTTCTTGTATGATGCAGTTTTGATTCTCCAACTTGTATTTTTTACTGCTAATTTATATTCTGTGGCATATTTTTCATTGCGAATGCTTGGCAATGAAGAACGCAGTGGGTACTTCGAACCATGGTAGAGGGTCTTTTTTACTGGTGTAAATACTTAAACAAAATTAAAATTTCACAAAACTTTGTATATCCACGGGAAAGTTTAATTAAATATTGCTTTACTCGTACCATGAATTTTTTAAAGTTAAGCAAATAAATCTTCTTTCACTTTACATTATAAAATACGGCATACAAACACAAGCAAAGCTGCTAAGCCAGCAACGTCCGTTGACTCATCCAATTGTAAAGAGGAAGTTGCGCTCGTTTTAACCTATCGTTTTCCGCCCAGTTTAAAATTTCGACATTTTATGAATACCCTTTGAAACAATATCATCAGAAAGTGTTATATTATTAGTATTATAACATAACTAGCTGGCCCCGTGCCATCAAAAATGACGGCTAATTGTAGTATTTTATATATAAATACAGATAGTAAATCAAATTAATACACTTGTCAATGTTAACAAATGGTTGTCTGTTGAGATGTGACATTGATCATCGTTTGTTACTGAAAGAATGTTGATTCACACATACATTCACATACTTCCCTGGTACACGCACACACACACACATATACTCACACAGAGCTGAAATGCTGTTTGATTTTTCTTTTCAGCGTTGAATGTTCACCATTGAATGTTCTATTGCGTGCTCACACACACACACACACACACACACACACACACACACACACACACACACACATTCACATACCTCCCTTTTACATACACACACATATACTCACACAGAGTTGAAATGCTCCCACCACCAGTTTGCCATCACCTCTTCCTTCCTTATTCATCTATCACCTCTTCCTTTCTCTTTCATATGTTGTGACAGAGAAAAACACAAGCGTATTATTAGAGTAGATTTAGGCGGTAAGCTGGTGAAATCGTTAGCATGGTGGAGAAATTGCTGAGCAGTATTTTGTTTGTCTTTATGTTCTGAGTTCAAATTCCGCTGAGGTTGGCTTTCATCTTTTCGGCGTCGATAAAATTCGTACCAGTCATGAACTGGCGTCAATGTAATCGACTTCTCCATCCTAAAAATTGCTAGCCTTGTGCCAAAATAACAAAAGAATATTATAACATATTTTGTCAACCATTATAACATATATTTTATCCGCCAAATATTGCACGAAACTTTTTAAAGTTTTCTACAAATATTTATGCGTCATCTATTGCTAATCGATAACCAATGTGATTTGAAGAAAGTTAAGTGACTTTAATTTTGTGGAATGCTTAACTCAGAAACGAAGAAAAGGTCGGTTGAATTGATGTTTTCTCTCAGACTTGCTTCTCTTAGTACTAATTCAGCCACTCGTTGTAAAATCTATAATTGATATCTATAAACTCTGACATCTTTTTCCCGGACCAGAATATAGGACGATATTTTTGCTTGATTTAATTCCAAACACTTATAAAAAAAAAAACCTTATTCAGTAAGACATTTTAAATGTCTCTAAATGTCGCTATAATTTAGCTGGATTTAAGCTGCTATTTGTAATAAACTTTTAACATTCAGTATACTCGTCCACTTAATTCTGTCTCCTCACAAGTCCAGGTGAAAGCGTAAGCAATGAAAGTTTCACAATATTTTCTTAATCTTAAATTGTTCATCTTGTTTTGACGCGGTTTTTGAACACGAACTTGCTATAAGCGCAAGCTGAATAACAACTCGTTCGATCATGCAGTATTGGTTCCGTCTCTTAGCACTTATCTTCGTATCGATTTTTACCTATTTATCCAATGGGGATGTAAATAGGAGGCGATATATAGATTATAGAAAATTATAATTGTTCATAATATTTATCTTCACCAGGTATACATTAGAAAAGTCACAAAACTATTTAAGAGAAATATTGTTATCTATTTTTAGCGATAACAATGTGTTTATTGCCGCTTGAACTGGAAGCGACTGAAATTTATCACATGATATTTGCATCAGTCGCCAAATTTCATGAGTTCAGAAGAATATATCCAGAATTATTATGCTTGCAGGAAAATGAGATAATTATTATTCACAAAGAAATTGCAGTGAACATTTTATAAAAGATAGAAATGTTGATGATGGATTTGAGTTCCGAATTAGCCACAAACAAATCATAAGAAAATAGAAGATAAATGTAAAACATAGTTGTGTTTCTCAACTGTATTAAATATGGAAAAGAGATATTGGATAATATAAGCTAATATAATGCCAATGGTAATGACTAGAACAATCTGGTCACAGATCAGTTCAATCAGGATTCACTAAGTGTGTGTTGGGGGTTGGGTTTCCGGTAAGCAATACAACAAACAACAACAATAGTATTTGAAAAAGAGGACAACAATAAAAATAATTATAATCCTTTCTACTATAGGCACAAGGGCTGATATTTTGGGGAGGAGGATAGTCGATTACATCGACTCCTGTACTGATTGGTACCTAAGTTATCAACCCCGAAAGGATGAAAGGCAGTCTACCTCGGCGGAATTTGAACTCAGGGCGTAAAGACGGATGAAATGCTTCTAAGCATTTTGTCTGGAGTGCTAACGATTCTGCCAGCTCTGAGAAGAGACTCCCTTCGGTCATGACTGACCATGGGATTACACCTAGAAAGTTACCCTCCCAGGCACATGTCCGGGCAAGTTTGTTTATGGAAGACCAACAGTCGCCCATGCATACCGGTCTCCCTTCTCCACGCCACCAGTGTTATCCAAGGGAAAGGCAAAGGGACCAATACAGCTTGGCATCTGCAAACTGGAGCAACGTGGAATAAAGTGTCTTGCTCAAGAACACAACATGCAGCCCGGTCCGGGATTCGAACTCAACCCCACGATCGTAAGTTCGACTCTCTAACCACTGAGCCATGCGCCTTCATCGCCTTAATACTAATAATAATTATTATTCTTTCAAATTTATGCCACAAGAACAGTTTGGGGAAGGTGGAGATGAGTCGATTACATTGATCCCAGGGTTCAACTGGTACTTATTTTATCGACCCCCAAAAGATGAAAGGCAAAGTCAACCTCTGCGGAATTTGAATTCAGAAAGTAGCGACGGGCAAAATACCGTTAAGCATTTAGTCCAGCGCGCTGACAATTCTGCCAGCTCACCGTCTTAGATGATAATAATAATAATAATAATAATAATAATAATAATAATAATAATAATAATAATAATAATAATAATAATAATAATAATAATAATAATAATAATAATAACAACAACAACAACAACAATAATAATAATAATAATAATAATAATAATAATAATAATAATAATAATAATAATAATAATAATAATAATAATAATAATAATAATCTGACACACCAATGGCTACAAGAGACAGGTCTGAAAGGGGAAACAGAAGGTTTTGTTATTGCAACGCAAGATCAGAGTTTACCTACCAGAAACTACCATGCAAACATCCTTAAAGATTGATCATATCCCTCGTGCAGAATTTGCGAAAAATTAACAGAGACAGTTGATCATGTTTCTGTCTGCCCAGTCTTGCTGAAAATGAGTACCTCATAAGACATGACAGACTAGGGCAGTACATCCACTGGAATGCTTGTACATACTACATTATTAAATCCCATGATAAGTGGTAGAGGCACCATCCAGAGGATGTAGTAAATGTCGAGGGAATCACCATCCTTTGGAACTTACCAATACAAACAGAGGGGAAAGTTGACTCCAATCGACCAGACGTTGTGATCAAGGACTATAACAGAAGAACTTGTCTGTTAATAGATATGTCTGTCTCACAAGACAAGAATATCTCAGGAAGAGAATACGAAAAGCTTTCTCACTTTAAAGATCTGCAAATTGAAATCACGAAAATGTGGAAGTTTAGTACTATGATAATACCAATAACAATTGGTGTGCTGGGAATGATAAAGAAGGGAGCTGAGAAGTATATTAAGCAACCCCTTGGCAACTTCCAATCTCCGTAAACTACAAAAGATAACCTTGATGGGTACAGCCCATATACTACAGAAAGCACTCTCCATCTAAAACGGAATAAATGGGGTGATAATTTCAGCATGCACAGTAAAACGAAAGTTTCCTTGTTACGCTTGGCCTCCGGAGGATGCCCTGTACTAAGGTACAATCTGGTGTGTTTATTTTAATGGCCTACCAATGTATATAATACGTTTCTCTATCCTACGTGTTAGGGAGACACTCGGCAAGAAAAGGAAACAGAATTGAAAGAAGATGCTAATAATAATAATAATAATAATAATAATAATAATAATAATAATAATAATAATAATAATGATGATGATGATGATGATGATGATGATGATGGTGGTGATGATGATGATGATGATGATGATGATGATACTTGGAAGTATCAGCACTCAACTACCCGCAATTGGAAGTTACCAACATAGCCCAAAATGATCGGTGCAAGTGTGAAGGTAGGATACCTACAAAAATGAGCATTGCTTGGAACTGCAAGAATTCTTCGCAGGGTTCTTGAAGCATGACCAGTAAAGAAGTGTCACCTTAGTCTGCGGGCTGTGGACAGCAGGCATTTCCATCATCATACCCAGCAATATAAGCTGTAAGTTTTCATATAATAATAATAATAATAATAATAATAATAATAATAATAATAATAATCCTTTCTACTGGAGGCACAAGGTCTCAAATTTGTGTGGAAGGAACATTGACCCTAGTGTTCCACTGGTATTTACTCTATTGACCCCGAAAGGATGAAAGGCAAAGCCGACCTCGGCGGAATTTGAGCTCAGAACGTGTAGACGGCCGAAAATACCGCTAAACATTTCGCCAGGCGTGCTAACGATTCTGCCAGATCGCCGCCTTATATAATAATAATAATAATAATAATAATAATAATAATAATAATAATAATAATAATAATAATAATAATAATAATAATGATGATGATGATGATGATGATGATGATGATGATGATGAAAAGAAGAAAGAATGACGGAAAATGAAAAAGAACAAAAAGGAATATGAGTTACGTTAAGAAAAAAGAACATGAAAGAGAAAAAAAAAAGCAGGAACGCACAGCGCAAAGAACAACATCAACAACCTGATTTAAGAGAGTAGTGTATATGTTGTCAAGGGAAAAGAGAAGTAATGAATATGCTATATGCACATATATTCTCAGATATTTAATGGATAAGAAATGGAATGTTGTGATAAGTGTATGATGTAAGTTGAAGCGAAACGACGTCAATAGGGACTTGAAACCGGGTCACAAATTCAGTTCCCAGGTGTTATCTCGTTCATTCTAGCAATAATTATTGCTTCGTATAGGTGCTGAAAATTGAAAAGTCGTAACATGCATATTTTTGTGACTTGGTGACGCTCACATACGAAAGTTTACAACAAATCAAGCATGTATGTGAAGAATTTAATAAATGATAGCGATGGTAGAGAGAGAGAGAGAGAGAGAGAGAGAGAGAGAGAGAGAGAGATAGAGAGAGAGAGAGATAGAGAGAAAGAGAGAGAGAGAGAAATAGAGGGAAAGAGAGAGGGAGGGAGAGAGAAAAAGGGAGGCAGAGAGTGGAAGAAAAAGAGCTTTAGATTTAGGTTGGGTTTACGAAAATTAGAGTAAAGATTGAAGAAATTGATGAACGCTTAAGCATAGAAGTGGCTGTGTGGTAAGTAGCTTGTTTACGAACCACATGGTTCCGGGTTCAGTCCCACTGCGTGGCACCTTAGGCAAGTGCCTTCAACTATAGCCTCGGGCCGATCAAAGCCTTGTGAGTGGATTTGGTAGACGGAAACTGAAAGAAGCCCGTCGTATATATATGTATATGTTTGTGTGTCTGTGTTCCCCCCCCTCCCGAACATCGCTTGACAACCGATGCTGGTGTGTTTACGTCCCCGTAACTTAACGGTTCGGCAAAAGAGACCGATAGAATAAGTACTAGGCTTCCAAAGAATAAGTCCTGGGGTCGATTTATTCGACTAAAAAGGTGGTGCTCCAGCATGGTCGCAGTCAAATGACTAAAACAAATAAAAGAGTAAAAGAGTAAAAGAGCTATTAAAACTTTTTAAACAGCTTGAAATATTAAACTTCATCTGCGATCTTTTGAGGTATTTCGAAGAATAGGTTTCTTATTCAGATTTAGAAATTACCACAGGCTAGATTAATAAAACTATGTCAATTACCTTGGCCTTTCCTGTTATAAAGAGGCAGCAATACACGCTAACATCATTTCATCGTGAAGATGAAGCTATGAAGATACCAGAATTTACTCCAGTGCCCTGTTCAATTAATAAACCTTCATAAAAATCAAACAAGACTACCTTGGAACTTTATTATTATTATTTTTGGTTTGGCTCAATTTCGGTCTAATTCCTGGCTGGAATTATGTGAATTGCAGGTTACTACCTGTAACCTTAGGTTTCCACAAGTTTCCAGCAGTCTTTCAAATGCTTAAAACCCACCTGATAATCCTTGCTGTCCCAAAGAGACAAACTTTCTGTATGGACTCTGAAGGGCATTCTATTTCAGTTTCCTTCAGCCTTGTGTCTATATTTTTGCTTACTGTTCCCAATGCACCAAATATTGTAAACTCGACCTTTACTGTTTGCATGTTTCAAGATCTTCTTCTTCTTCTTCTTCTTCTTCTTCTTCTTCTTCTTCTTCTTCTTCTTCTTCTTCTTCTTCTTCTTCTTCTTCTTCTTCTTCTTCTTCTTCTTCTTCTTCGTCTTTGTTTGTTTCTTTCTTTCTTTCTTTTTTCTTCTTCTTCTTTGCATTATCAGATCGATGACCGACTTCTTGCTGGTTTCCTAAAAAAGTACTGTGTTGAGAAACTATAAAGCGGATTCTATTGCCCTGTTTTGCATATTTTTTTCTAAACATGACACCACTTGTCAATTAGACACAGAGAAGAGTGTTACACCGGTTTTGAAAATCTCAGAACGTGAAATGTTGGAACACACAACAGCAAGGCATTTTGTCCAACACTTTAACAATCCAATCAATCCAACGCCATTGACTGGCACTTCGATTTGCTGATCCTTGAAAGATTATCGGTGACGTTGACCTTGGTAGGATTCGAACGTAAAGAAACGGAATAAATGTCACAGGATACTTTTTCTTATCTCTGACGATTATGTCACTTAGCTGACAATATTACTGCACAACTAAAGCGGTGAGCTGGCCGAGTCGTATGCACATCGGGAAAATTGCTTAGCGGCTTACGTCGACTCTGCTTTTTCTCCTTTCGGAGCCATTAAAATAAATAACTGTTAAACATCAGGGCTGATATAATCGATTTATACCCGGTCCCCATGAAAATGCTTGTCTTGAGCCAAAATTTGAAACCAATGTTACGGCACAGCTCACTTATGTGAGACCTTGCAGTTATTAATAAGCCAAGCTTTCTAAACTCTGCATTACCAATACGTTCAGCTACGGTTCACTTGTGTTGGTTCGTCTCTCTTTCTCACTCTACTTAGCTGATTGCTTGTCAACCTGTCTGCGTGCGTGCATGTCTGCCTGCCTACCTGTCTGCCTGCCTACCTGTCTGCCTGCCTACCTGTCTGCCTGCCTACCTGTCTGCCTGCCTACCTGTCTGCCTGCCTACCTGTCTGCCTGCCTACCTGTCTGCCTATTCTCTTTCTCTCTCTCTCTCTCCCACCCTCACACACATGTATACGCATACACTTTAATAGCTTCTATTGGCACTATAACGATCTTAGGTCCACCTGGTCATCTTTAAATACCTGCGTCTTGTTCTTTACTCACTCACTACAGTGTCTCAACTTCCAATCACTACACTAGACATTGTCATATTTCGAGATGGTCACTTTATTTTATTTATTTATTTATCTATTTTCCAAATAAACACACACAATTTATTCGTTCTTCACTCGTCTATTACCGTTCTTATTTTATCTTATGTCTATTGTCCGGAAATCTTTCGTCGCATATCTGTGACCTCTTCTGATCACGTGTGTCCTCCTGCTCCGCTTAATCCATAAACCTAACCACACTAAACACATTTCCGAAATTATTTTCATGCATAACACATCGGAATTATATACCATCATACATTTCCTTACATACACTGAACTACATATATTCCAAACTGAATATCAACCGATATAACTTGGAGCTCCGAGGTTAGATGTTAATTATTAATAAATTTATTGTTATACTTAGGAATAATCATTTTTTTTCTTGCCTATTAAACATGCGAGTTAAAAAGTTTTTAGCCCTCTAAGTTAAAAGCCTACAAAAATCAACTGTCTCTCTTCCTCTCGTTATCGGCATAAAAATTCGCAGCCTAGGGAGGTGTATTGGTAAAATTTGTCGAACATTGAACGCAGTATCCGTTTCGGCTCTTCCGGTCTGACTTCGAACCCTATTCAGGTGCCGATTGGAAGAATAAATTTCCCTACCGTAAAAGGACTACTATCCAATCCACAACTGGACAGTAATAATAAGATGACAGTATTTAATTTCTTTACTGCCTACAAGGGGCTACACACAGAGGGGACAAACAAGGACAGACAAACGGATTAAGTCGATTATATCGACCCCAGTGCGTAACTGGTACTTATTTAATCGACCCCGGAAGGATGAAAGGCAAAGTCAACCTCGGCGGAATTTGAACTCAGAACGTAGCGGCAGAAGAAATACTGCTAAGCATTTCGCCCGGTGAGTTAACGTTTCTGCCAGCTCGCTGCCTTCATAATAAGATGACAGTATTATGAGACTTCCATTCAGCAGTGCACAAAACCTTACGTCTAAATGGACATTCTAAGTAAAATAATACTAACAACCACGACAGAAATAAGCACTGAAAAACAATTTCAGAAAAAAAAAGGGTAACAAATGACATCTGGTAGATTAGTAACGGAACAATGCAGCTAACGGCACCCGAGTTTCTAGATAATCGTCTGAATTTCTGGAAATGGAATCCAATCCATCGCCTTCAAAATACACCCTCTGTCTTGAAGAGGAATCCCATTGGAATAATGTGGTTCTTGAAACGCAATGAATGACAGGAGCTGATCATGGTGGTTACGCTTTTGATCATCGGTCTGCTCCGCCGACACTGACCAAGAGTTAAAAATTAAATTTCTGATTCAGCCACTGAGCCAGCAATTTTGAGGGGAGGGTGATTGTCGACACCATCAATCTCACTACTTCAGCGGTACTTTATTTCATCAAAAGAAAAATCGTCTTGGATGAGATTGGAACTCAGAACGTAAAGAATCAGGAGAAATACTACAGGGTATTTTTTTCCTGATACTCTAGCAATTCTACCTGGTCGTTACCTTTTAATAGTTTCATATTTAGGTACAGTGGAGGCGCAATAGCCCAATGATTAGGGCAGTGGATTCGCGGTCATAGGATCGCGGTTTCGATTCCCAGACCGGGCGTTGTGAGTGTTTATTGGGCGAAAACACCTAAAGCTCCACGAGGCTCCGGCAGGGGATGGTGGTGAACCCTGCTGTACTCTTTCACCACAACTTTCTCTCACTCTTTCTCCCTGTTTCTGTTGTGCCTGTAATTCAAAGGGGCCAGCCTTGTCACACTGTGTCATGCTGAATATCCCCCGAAGAACTACGTTAAGGGTACATGTGTCTGTGGAGTGCTCAGCCACTTGCACATTAATTTCACAAGCAGGTTGTTCCATTGATCGGATCAACTGGAACCCTCGTCGTCGTAAGCGACGGAGTGTCAACGGTATTTAGGTACAGGTGTAACAGCTTCGAAGGTGAGAAGGTGGTCGATACCCGTACTAATGTTTTCGCAGCAAGAATAAAACTTTCACAAATGCAATGTAATGAGTTGACAAACTTTGATTAACTGAGATTATCCATGCAATCAGTAAATAAAAACTCCTTAAGAGATTATGAATATCAATAATAATACCTAAATGAAAATATCTCAGGTGAGCGTTGTTTATGTAGAAAACTTTTCACTGTATTTATTAATCAGACTTGAAGACTGTAGCTTATAATCAAATTATGAACAACACGTTTTTCATGACGCTTTGAAAACTTAAATTATAAAAATTTGTGGCTCCACCTATACGTTTCAGATCGTTGCTTTACTGTCTCAAAAATGGGGAGGATATATTGAACAATGTAGTACTACGTACATTATAATTGAATAATAATGATAAAACAAACAAAAAAATAAATAACAGAGATGAAATATGAGTTGCTCGTAACTGGATCACCTTTGATGGTAGTGTGGCTTGGCTCGATAAAAAAAACAATATAAAAACAAAAATAAAACACATCAGTGGAAAAATAACAGCAACATTTAGGTAAATTATGCCTGAGAAAAAAAAAAAGACAGATGGTCGTAGGTGTATCACCTTTGATTGTAGGTCTTGTCTATCAGAGCTGACCGTTAGTTAAACAACAACATCAATGACAACAAGAACAACAATAACAATCTCATTTCACATTAATGAAGTGCTAAGCTAAATATAGGCCGACATGATAACCATACTCTGTGGTATAAAATCGATATAAATGATTAACACACCAATATTGGGACTTTGTTACCAACCTTAATGGTTATTTTTTTTTCTCTGGTCACAGAGATGTTTTATAACTTTCGTATATACACCATATATTTTATTTTGATAGAGATTTTTTTTCATTTTATTTTTGTTCTTGACATTGTAGAGAGATATCCAGCATACCTCTTTCAACAACATCGCCACTTGCGTCCATTTTAATGCTATATCGGCAACTATTAATGTTTCTTCTCATCAGGCGACAGCCATTATTCCGGACCAGTCCTTCGGCAGTCCAAATATGCTCATCTGTCAACTTCCATCTCCTTTTCGTTTTACTTTTCTGCAGACAAGACCTATTAGATGTAACATTCGATTACTCCGCTCTGCATCCTACACGTTTTAAGCACATATAAAGAAATCATCTCGTTGTTGTTGTTCTTGATGCTGTTGTTGTTCTTGATGCTGTTGTTGTTCTTGATGCTGTTGTTGTTCTTGATGCTGTTGTTGTTGTTATTATTATTATTATTATTATTATTATTATTATTATTATTATTATTATTATTATTATTATTATTGTTTTTTGTTGTTGTTATTGTTATTGCTTTTGTTTTTACTACTACTACTACTACTACTACTACTACTACTACTACTACTAATGCTGCTGCTGCTGCTGCTGCCGCTGCTGCCGCTGCTGCCGCTGCTGCCGCTGCTGCCGCTGCTGCCGCTGCTGCCGCTGCTGCCGCAACTGTCTCATAAAAGATTCGTTATAATGGTTTATGATGACAAACATCATGAAAATTCACCAAATCTTTTTCATTTTCTTTCTATTTAGTAGTGAAACCGACAAACTTCTAAATTCATCATCATCATCATCATCTTGTTGTTGTTGTTGTTGTTGTTGTTGTTGTTGTTGTTGTTGTTCTTCTTCTTCTTCTTCTTCTTCTTCTTCTTCTTCTTCTTCTTCTTCTTCTTTGGCCTGTTTTTAAGTCTTTTCATATTGTTCTTATTAATATTAGAGAGATTATGTATTACTTTATTTTTTATGCCATTAGATCTATTATTATTATTCTGATTAATATTTGAGGTATCATATATTAATTTATCTTTGAAGATACTGTTGGATATGACATTGTTATAGCAGGGGGGGGGGGTGCTTTCTCAAAACTTTCTTTAGAAGAAGAGAGATTAGACACTTTGTTACTAATATTAGCTATCAAGTTTTTAAATATTACAGGAGGGTGACATATATATATATATATATATATATATATATATATATATACATATATATATATATATATATATATATATATATATATATATATATATATATATATATATATATATATATATAATACATATATATGTATATTTTCCCAAATAAACTGCACTTCATATTCAATGCTCCGATGAAGCTATATGTTATTCAGGCACGGAACTAAGAGTCCACTGCATCTTATGGATAGTAGAAACAGCTGTAAGCTAACGAAGTTATAACATAACCATTGTTTTTCCTATCATCACTTATTCTGATACACACACACACACACACACACACACACACACACACACAAACAGGTCTAAAACAGACCTAAAAACAGGCCAAAGAAAATTATTTGGTTCGACCCTTCCTTTTCCCTTTATATAAAAAAACTAATGTAGATAAAACTTTCTGTCTCTCCTAGAAAAATATTTTCCAGCAACTCACATATACAGGAAAATATTTAATAGGCATTCGTGATTGGAAGGGAAACTGGTTGTCGGAGGGTATCAGTGGTATCCGAGGTATGAACAAGCGCTTACCACTGTGAGGGCCATTCGCTATCACGGCCTCGACGTGAGAATTGAGTTGCGTGAGGGTGTATCCTGTTCCGTTGCAATGTCCATTGGCAGGGTCAAAATTTCCTAGGTGCATTATAGGACTACTTTTTAAGTGAGATCCTGTTGATAGGTAGTCCCGATGGATTCAAGTTGTTAAAGAAATCCTGTGGATATTGGTGATAATTTCCATCGACTATAGTTTCCGAACTTAGATATTGTCGACTTTCTCTTGGAAAGTTGTTAATCTTGTGGTCATTAACATTATTGACCACTTCATTGGTAGAAGCTATAACAGCTCGTGAACACAACCATGATGCGTCCTTGTACTGTTCAGTTCAAGCCTCAAAAAGGAATGTGCATATTCCGGAAATGGATGAAGTTTCCAGTACCAATTCCAGCCGAATTTGACTGGTGTTTGTCAGAGGTCCAATATACGAACAGTTTCCAGATCCGATGTCGCTTAGATAGGTCGCGAAAGTTGCATCAGGAGAATTTCGTACTCTCATATTGAGACATAGCTTCAATTGCGTCGCAAATTGTAATCGTTGAACAAGAATCATCGCTGTACAAGATGGGTGAAAATAAACGGACACACACACACACCGACACACACACACACTCTCTGTCTCTCTTGTGTGTGTTTCTGTGTTTGTTTCTCCTTGTCTGTAATTCTGTGTCTGTCTCTATTTTTTATTCATTTATTTTTTTGACCTGGGTGCTGTACCAAATCGTTGCAGAGGAAGTGTGTTGATGGGGTTAAAAGAAGCGCACGCACCCACACACTGTCTTTTCTCTCTTTCTGTCTGTCTGTGTTTTCTTTCCATCTCTTTCTCTGTATGTTTGTCTGTATGTCTGTCAGTCTCTCTGTGTCACACATTTTCTGTGTCGCACACCCCATCAACACACATCCTGTCGAAAGGTGTCCCTTTGCTGTCACACACAGAGAAAGGAAATAAATAAATAAATAAAAGAAATCTTTTACGGAAATGGCTTCCTTAGTTTCGTACGAATCGAATCAGTGTAGAAAGTCTTTCCAATAAAATATTTTAAACATGATATAAACCATTCTCGAGACGTCCTTAGTAAGACTACCAAGTTTCGTGCAAGGGTGACCAGTCGTTTGGCCGTAAAAAGGTCATGTACAGACGGACGGACATAGGGCCAATTACAGTCATATATATATATAAGGCGGTGCTCCAACATGGCTGCAGTCAAATTACTGAAACGAGTAAAAGTATATATATATATGTATGTATGTATATATATATATATATATATATATATATATATATATATATGCATTATGTATACATATCTATCTATCTATCTATCTATCTATCTATCTATCTATCTATCTATCTATCTATCTATCTATCTATCTATCTATCTATCTATCTATCTATCTATCTATCTATCTATCTATCTATCTATCTATCTATCTATCTATCTATTTGTCCCTTGTTGCAGTCAATTCCCTGCTATCTTTCTCACCTCTGCATATTCCTCAATCCATTTTTGATTAAAGTACATTTCGTTGTTTCATCAGTCTCTCTCTTTCTATCTTTCCTTCTTTATGATTATATAGCTACGTGTCTCCAGAACTCTCATATAATCACAGAAACACGCGCGGAAAGACACGCACTGCCTCATATACACACCACATACCCTACGCACATACTACATATATTACACACACACAGACACAGACACACACACACATACACACACAGACACACACACACACACACACACACACACAGACACAAATAGACTTTAATTAGGCATTCAGTTTTGTTGAACTGAGAGTTGGTTATCTTTCTACATTATATAATTTAACCGATTTCTTCGATAATTTTCTCCACGACCCCGTCCTTCACGTCATCGTCCTTCTCTGCTCCTCCTCTTACTGCTCCATCCTACTTCTCTACCTCCTTCTCTACCTCGTCATGGTCATGGTCATCTCCGCCGCCATTCTTGTTGCTGTTGCTACTGTTGCTGTTGTTGCTGTTGCTGTCTTCTTCTTCTTCTTCTTCTTCTTCTTCTTCTTCTTCTTCTTCTTCTTCTTCTTCTTCTTCTTCTTCTTCTTCTTCTTCTTCTTCTTCTTCTTCTTCTTCTTCTTCTTTCACCCCTTAAAAATGGAAGCATAATTTAAAAAAATAATTATCTCTGCTTTTTTTCTTTTGTATTTTTATCATTCCTTATATGTGCATATATATATATATATATGTGTTTGGCCGCAGTCCAGGTCACCCGTCATGACATTTTACATCCTATAAAAGAAGAAAGGTAACGAATTTGCGATGACATGGGAATGACGAGCGTTAGGGAGAGAAAAAGCAAATCAGGAAGTAAACCTAAAAAAAATAATAAAAGACGATGAATTACTTACTCTTAATATATACACATACACACACACACACATACTGAAGGGGGAGGAAGTAAGTTGGAACCCTAAATCATTTTAAGGCGATTGTTTCTTACTTTTGAGGGCATTTTGTTTTTGAGGTTCTATTAGTCTCTATTTCATTTTTGTTGTAATTTTATTATCTTGTCCTTCAATCGATGTAAATAAACATACATTGGGCTTTGTTTTTCATTCTTGTACTGTCCTCCTCATCCGCACGCCACTGCTGCGAGTCGTTGTGGCCTAATGGCCTAATAAGTGACTCGGGAAAATGAGATAGCTTAATCCGTGATCCATAAAATGACTGGCCTTTCCAGCTTTTTCTATTTTGTCGTGATGTATCCGACAAAATAAGAAGCAAGGAGCAACAAAAAAAAAAAGAAGGAAAAAAAAAAAAGAACAAACAAGCTCCCAAAATACACAGAATGTCTCGGCCCTTATTTCAATAAACGAAAGCTAAAATGTATAAAATGACACTTCTCACCCAGAAAAAAAGAAAAAAGAAAAAGAAAAAGGAGAACGCTATTTTAATTGTAAGTCAAAATACTAATAACCTATACTGAATGGGAGAAAACAGTCATTTCAGCATTGCTATCGTCAACAGCAGCAACAGCAACCACAACCACAACATACATACATACATACATACATACATACATACATACATACATACATACATACATACATACATACATACATACATACCAGTGAAGGCACAGAGAGTTAACAAGAGTAATAACAACTATTACGAAACGATCAGTGATTACCTTCTCGGGGATCTATCAATCTATCCACTTACATGGATAAGAACCAAACAGTGATCCATGTAGGAAAAGGAGTTTTCATAAAAATAATGCAGAAAAGACCCGAGGAAAAAAATGGAAAGCAGAAAAATTTATTTTTAAATACGATGTGAAGTAAAGACATCAGAGACTCTCCTGCTGAGTAAGAATCCATAAGCAACGACTTGCAATGTGCAACTAGCCTCTGACTTCGATGAAATGAAATTCTCAACTGTTTGCAAATAAAACAATGTTTGGATCTTTTTTAAAACGGGGGCCACAGTATTTTCTTAACGAAACACTTTGAAACTTGGAACACTGGTAGAATGTGTCATATAAAACATCTTTTTCTCTTAGTCTTCTTAAAAAAAAAAAGAAATCCCTAAGTTATTCCATGTTAAAGTTGTCGTATTTCTGTAATTTCAACCAATCACTGACGTCCATTCAGCCGATATACATTAAGTGCCGACTACATAAACAAACGATTCTGAAACAATTCTATCGGTGATAAAATTATTATTTCCTTGTCAAAAAATGGCTGAAGCATATTGGCAGTAGCTAATAAACCTTTCTATTATAGGCTAACCCTAACCCTAACCCTAACCCTAACCCTAACCCTAGCCCTAGGGTTAAGGTTAGGGTAAAACAGCAAATTTAAAAAGAAAAAAGCAAATAAAACGAAGAAAAAAAAAAGAAAATGAAAAAAGCAAATTTAAAATGAAGAAAGCAAATAAAACGAAGCAAAAAAAAAAAGAAAATGAAAAAAGCAAATTTAAAATGAAAAAAAGCAAATTTAACGAAGGAAAACGAACACTGTCAGAAGTTATGGAGATTAAATACGCTTTACACCGCTTAATCAGCCAAAGGAGTAAATGTAAACAACTGAATACTTGTCAGTGATTGGTTGAAATTATCGAAATAAGACAATTTTTTACATGAAATAAATTCGAATACAAAAATATTTTTCTGTTCTATAACACAAAATAGATAAGTATACGAAGTTTGAAAGTCTTTCGGTACCAAAAACACTACGTAAAACATTAATGAAAACTGTGGCCCCCGTTTTAAAATAGATCCCAATGTTTTAATAAAGCACTTACGCAATACATATAAGGAATATCAAAGCGATGTACATATTGAGAAGAGTATAGTTTCATAATTTAAACAGCACAGAAACAGAAGAATAAAAGCTTGAATTTCAGAGAGAGACTTTAAAAAGTTGTATTTCAGTAGACATGGTGCTTTAATTGCCTGAAATAACACAAGGACTTCAGACGAATAATTTTAGAATCCCCAACCCTTACCAATTTCATAACAAAGCACACTTCAGGCAGGTTTTATCAGAGAAGTGGGATGTCCTGATGAACGCAAGTGGAGATTTAAATTTTGTATAAATGTTTTGTATTAATTATTGTTTTGTCATTTTATTTATTTCGGTGTAAAATTTTGTGTCTTATAAATTTCTAATTAACTCAGTTATATATTGTATAACATCTTTCTCGCCTCTGTCATCTTCTCCATCCTATTTCACACTTCTTTGTAAAACCCTGTGTGATGTAACCTTTTGATGACGTATTTTTCTGGAAATGCTTTACCATATTCCGACAGTTTATATTCTGAGTTAATTTCCCGCCAAAGTCAATTATGCTTTTTATCCTTCCAGGCCAATAAAATAAAATATTAATCTGGTATCGACTAGTCCCCTATCCTAAAATCTGAGGTATTGTACCTAGAATCAATCGTTATTATATTATCGCTGTTGTGCCTGATACTGTTGTCGATTTTTTACTACTCTCTTTAAACGATACCACTGCAAACATCCGCTCCATGTTGGTTTTGGGACGCCACCCTTGCTGATGCATCGGTACGCTATGAAGTTGACGCACGAGCAGAAATATCTAGATTACAGTTATATTGACAACGCTGAGGAAAACAAGGGTGAACAATCGTGGCTGTTTTTCTTGCGACGCCTCCCACAGCTCGTCTCCTCGATGGATCCGCAGTAGTAAATCAAAGTGCAGAACGATGTTAAACATTTGGCATCTAGAATGTTCCCAGTACTCACGGCACTATGATGCCTGAACAAGGTCATCTTGCTACTCTCGTTTACCTTTCAGTAAACACACTAGATGGCAGCACCACCCTATCTGCCCTCACTCTCCTCTACAATTGATACTTGAGAAAGCTGATGAGAGATGAAACAGATAGGAAAATGTCTGTTTCTAAATATTTTAGACGAGCATACGACACAACCTCTTTCACCATAGCTACCAACTAGAGTAATATTTATCTCACTTCTCTGCCAAAAGAAGGTAAAGTGTCGATTTTCACGAAAGACTCGGCGTGTAGTTTTCGTCCTACACAAGGTAGCAGTTGTTCGACACAATTAACTAATACACGGGCAGAACGGTTTCGTATCATCTGCACTTAACTCGGACAGATTCGGCTGTTGGCACATTCATTCTGCTAGGGCTTGTCTTGAACAAGTATGACATCCCTGTAAAACTGTCTTGACAAGGACTTTTGGAACTTATCCATATTCCACGAGTTGAAAGTCCTCTGGAAGAGACTGTTTATCTTCTCGTTGATGCCCAGAGTTAATCCCATCCTAGGCCATCGACATTTATCTCCTCATTTAAACGTCTGTATGGGACCCACCTGAGTATGCTTTTCTAAGAAGAAGGAAATAACCTGAGAAAGGATAATT
>NC_142944.1:52500691-52525691 GCF_046866305.1 Octopus bimaculoides
ATCATTATCATCATCATCATCATCATCATGATCCTCATTGTGATCATCATCATTACAAATATTATTGTTATCGTCGACAAACATCCCATTTGATTGTCACCGTAGTTGTGGTCATCACCGTAATCGTTTTGAATTCACAAAGACCACCATTGACATCGCCACCACCTGCACCGTCGACATCGCCGGCGCCGCCACAACGAGCACTATCAGCACCAGCAGGAGGGGCACCACCACCACCACCACCACCACCATTGCTAACATCATCAATATTGGTGATAAAATGGCTGACTCGATACTATTTAATTTTATCTCCCCCTCTCTTTCTTTCGTATTTTCTTTCTTTCTTTCTTTCTTTATTTCTTTCTTTCTTTCTTACTTTCTTTCTTTCTTTCTTTCTTTGTTTCTTTATTTCTTTCTTTCTTTCTTTCTTTCTTTCTCTCACTCTCACTATTTCACTCTCTCCCTCAGTAACTGAGGCATTGACTGCTTGCAAAAAACTGAATTCTGCTTAATTGTTTATATTCCCCACTCCATATATATCTACCTACCTACGTGTCTATCTATCTACCTATCTATCTATCTATCTATCTATCTATCTATCTATCTATCTATCTATCTATCTACTTATCTATCTATCTATCTATCTATCTATCTATCTATCTATCTATCTATCTATCTACCTATCAGCCTGCCACGACTCTCGGCAAGAGAGGCGGAGTGCTGCGAAGGTGCCATCACGGCGGAGGAGGTGAGGGACGCGATGGCGGGATGCTCGAGGGACAAATCTCCGGGTTTGGATGGTCTTCCCTACGAGCTTTACAACTGTAAGCCAGACTTGTTTGGAGACGTCTTGGTGGCGGTGTACTGCAACTGGCAGCAAAACAGGAGCATTCCCGGTTTTGTGAGCCGAGGAGCGGTAACGCTGCTGAAGAAAGATCCAAACAAGGGGGACGTCATAGATAACTTTAGGCCCATCACTCTGCTCAATGCAGACCTGAAAATTTTGGCCAAGGTGTTAGCCAAGCGGTTGGCGCTTGTCATCGAGAAACTGATCGGCAAGGCGCAAACGTGCGCGGTGCCGGGCAGGAGCATCCATGACAACCTCCATCTGATGCGCTACATCATAGAGAGGGTAGTTAAGGAACCTGGCATGGGTGGGGCCCTGATCAATTTAGATCAATCGAAAGCTTTCGATAGGGTAGACCATCAATACTTGGAGGCTGTCCTCATAGCAGCCGGTTTCGGTCCCATTTTCCGCGGCTGGATGGCTGCCTTGTACAGAGGCATCCGTTCGGTAGTTCGCATCAATGGGCATCTATCAAGACCCTTCGACATTGCACGTTCGGTCCGTCAGGGATGCCCCCTCTCGTCGCTTCTGTACGTGTTGACTCTCGAGCCACTACTGCGGAAGCTGGCGACGCTGAGGGGCATCCCGCGAGAGTTGGGATGCGGGACGAGCGTGTCGGCATACGCGGACGACGTCACCGTCATAGTGTCTAGCCAAAAGCACATCGAGCTTGTCGGCGAGACACTGAGAGACTACGAAGCGGTAACGGGAGCGAAAATCAACCGGGATAAGTCAGTGGGCTTGCGGCTCGGCACCTGGAGAAGCAACCCCATGCCGTCAAGTAGCGCCTCCGTCGTGGGACGTTGGACTGACGGTCCGGTTGAGATGCTCGGGGTCTGGTTTGGTCCAGACCTCCAAACGGAGAAGAACTGGGACGAGATAACGAGAAGGGTGGCCACTCTAGCCCGGCAATGGGCCGAGAGGATGCTTTCCCTGAAAGGTCGGGCAGAGGTGGCGAACACGTACATCGCGTCCGTCATCTACTACCGCCTGACCGTCGTTCCTTGTCCCGACCCTACCATCACCAAACTGGAGCGCATCCTCTTCCGCTTCTTGTGGAAAGGAAGCGTTCCGATGGTTAGGCGATCCGTTTGCTGCCAACACCCGTTAAAAGGAGGACTGGGCATGCCGTGGTTGATGATGCGCAGACACGCGCTGAGACTGCGACATCTCCGGCTCTACGTAGACAGCGGTGAACAGGTGTGGTCACCGTTTGTGCGGCGCGCTTTCCCGCAGCTCGTCTCCATGACCGAACTGCAGTCATGGATCAAGAAGAGGCCGAGGAAGGGCGAATGGCACCGCGAATGTCGCGCTGCTCTTCGGCAACTCCAAACAACCCGGGTCAACCTTGAGCGACTGCATCACAACTAACGCATTCTATAGTGGATTAGTGGAGGGAAGGTACGACGACGATCTCGGGGCGAACCTGGGCGTCGACGAGGAATACCTGACCCGCCTGTTTAAGACGACCTTCGGGCCGGGACCTATGGACAACTTCCAGAGATCCCTGGCCTGGCAGTGCTATCGAGAAGCACTACCCGTTCGGGATAAGCTCTACAGGCATGGCTCGAGAAACACGGGGCCGACCTGTCCGAGATGCCGGCAGAGCGACGAAACCGTGCTGCACGCACTCGTACAGTGTCCCACCATTTCCGAGCTGTGGGCTTATGTCGAACAATTGCTACCGCGTGTGGGACGAGTCGGTCTATCAGCCGAGTCTATCGTGAATATTGTCGCGCCTCCTTCCTTTAAACGGGAAGGAAGAGCTATTTTCATCGTACTTGTGGCTATGGCGAAAGAATGTGTATGGTGGACGCGTCTGAAAGGTCTAGAGACAAAGACTTTCCTCTCTGGGCAATCTCTCATCAACTTCTTCAAGTATCACCTGAAGAGGAAGGTGAGAGTAGAAAGGGAAGTCTTGTCTAGTGAATGCTTCAAAAAAAGATGGGTGAATGTAGCAAGGATGGCACGTGTGAACGACGGAGCCATCTTGAGCATAACCCTATGAACAAGAAAAAAAACAAAAAACAAAAAGGCAAAAGAGAGTCACTTACTGTTATAGTTTCTTCAATGAGAATATTGACCAAGGTTACCGTGGTCTTTTCCGTAGGCTTTTCCTTCCACGGCTAAACCTAAACTCTCCTCCCCTCTTTTTACACGAGAACATTACTGTGTGATACACGATCCCTATTGATCGGCCTTTCCTTTTCTTTTTTTTTCGATCCCTTTTGATCGAACTCCCCCTTTTTCCCTTCCTACGATCCCTTTTGATCGACACCACCAAATTTTTTTTTTCTTTTTTTTTTTCCCTTCCTTCCCCCTCCCAAAAAGAAAAGCTCTACATTGTATTTGTCCCATCTTCGTTGAGCCCTGTGTGGCTAATAAAAGAAATGTATCTATCTATCTGTCTATCTGTCTATCTATCTATTTATCTATCTACCTACCTACCTATCCTATCTATCTATCTATCTATCTATCTATCTATCTATCTATCTATCTATCTATCTATCTATCTATCTCTTCTCACGGACGTGCTGTCACATCGGCTGCGAAGGTAAACGTTTATTTGACCTTTTACTGTCCACATTTTGTTGGAATTTTTTAATAATTTTGTTGCGAAGCACCTAGGCTTCATTTGTGTGTATTTTCAAGGGCAGGAATTGACCCCCAGGGGCAGTTTCGGCCCTAGCAAAATACAAAAATTTCCTTCTTGACATTTGAAAAATGTCGAGAAACATAATTTTGGAACGCTTGTCTTGTTCTTTTGACAAGCATTTCCCGAGGCTTCAGATGCCAGAAGAGAAAAAAGAACAGAATAGCGCGTGCTCATGCAGTGACAGGAACGCAGTTGCTATAAACGTCACAAAGACTGTGAGTACAGCTACTAACAGCCCTCTCACCACCACCACCACCACCACCACCACCAACACCAACAACAAAAACAAAACTGTAACCAAGGTTACAAAACCATGCGTGAAAACCGTCACAAATGTCTCTGACGTAAGCACCACTGCTGCTGACGCCATCATCACCACCACCAACGACAACAACAACAACAACAACAACAACAGCAACAACGACAACAACAACAACAACAGCAACAACAAGGAAGTAAAGTTATCGGCCGTCAGCAATGACACCATCACCTGTTCAACAAACTCTGCTGCCACTACCACCACCTTTGAACCAGGCAGTACATACACCAACATAAACAAAAATATCCAGAAGAACATGTCCGCCAGCACAACAAAAACAAATTTCGCAAATGCTCTAAAGGAAAAAAGAACAACAGTGACATTCACACAAAAACAAATAAAAGACACAAAATCCCTTCTTACGAAAGAAGGAGATGATGTCAGAATTAACATCCCAAAAGATATTATAGAAATGAAAAACAAAAAGTGCATCATTTATAAACTGGTAAACACAAAAACCAGACGTGTAGAAAATGTTAGCACAGATAAAATTGAAGTTTGTCTTAGAAAAATTTGGCCTTATCAGAATCATGTCACCTGGGGAAGGAAATTTGGAACGGTGCAAGTAAGGTTTCTGGATGAAAATTTAGCTAAACAATTTTCGACACTCTCTCTCCGCACAGATGACTTGGTAATGATACCGAGTTATCTAGGACAGAGAGTGACCAAAGTTATGATAAAAAATGTGCCATCGGAGGTGGACACCCAATGGCTGATATCGGCCGTGTGCCTGGAAATGGAGGAGGCAAATATTTTGGAGATTACGGTCGGAGAGGAAAAGAACTGGGGAGGGAAAAATCTGGAAATCCTTCTCCACATCACGGAGGAGGCTTCACAGAAAATTCCTCCAAACATTAGATTGGCAGAGGACCACAAGCTGTATGTGGTGGTAGAGGGCAGGCGACCTCGCTGTTACCTATGCAACAGCGAAGCACATCTGAAAAAGGACTGCCCTCTGGCCGCTAAACAAAAACAACAACAACAACAACAACAACAACAACAACAACAACAACAACAGAAGCAACTACCAAATACCCCCAACAGAAAAACCTTACTACCAACACCACCAGCAACGCAAAAAACAACAACAGAAATATCAGCAATAACCACAACAGAAAAGACAACAGAAACTGCAAAAACAGAAGAAAAAAAAGAAAATTCCAAGACTGCCTCTCCCTCCCCCATATCACATACACCACACACAAATAACAATCAGCCAACATCAATAAAAACAGCAACACAAACATTCACAGAAACACACACAGACGCACAAAATTTGCCGTTACCTCTTTCTGACTCCTCAGATCTCCCATCATCCGATGAAGAGAGTGGGGAGGAGTGGAAAATAGCTACGAAAGGAAAGAGGAAGCGCAGTAAGAAGAAAACAAAACAAAATGCAAACACAAACAAAGCAGGGAGATTCACATCTCCCGAAAATACTACTAACACCAATAGTAATATAAAAAAAACAATGCTAACAGCAATAGACAGTACAAACACAGAGTTGATGAATTACATCAACTCTAAAACAAACATCACAAATAACGATATCAAAACCAACAACCACCCACGTACAACACCGCCAAAACACATTAAAATTATTCATGTAACACCAGCATTACACAACACAATAAAATCCCTCTACCCCAACTCGGTAGGGGGATTCCAGAAATATTTGTGCAAGAAATTGTACAATAGCCTCCTTGGTGAAAAATCCAAGGAGGAAACAAAACTTTCTAACGGCAAGTAACACTCTGTTCTTTTGTTTTGTGCTTTAAAGCACACGTATAAATAGAATCATGGTGAAGATTGGTTGTGTGAATGTGCGTGGCTTAGGGTCCCCTTGGAAACAAGGGTACCTCTTAAATGACATCAAGTCACACAATTTGGATATCATAGCCATTAGTGAGACCAGACTCCATGAACCGCGGGCCCTAAAGTCCATGTTTGGCGGACAGTTTAACATTTATTTTTCTCCCTGTCTGCCGAGGATGGGCGGTAGTGGCACGGCGGTTCTTTTTCGCAAGAGTCTGGATCTCCAAGTAAAGACGATATTTACGGACCCGGAGGGTAGACTGGTTGTCCTAGATGTGGACGGCAGCGATGGAGGCGCTTTTCGGTTGCTGGCAGTTTATGTGCCTCCTTTAACAGGTCGGTCAGACTTCTTTCGACGTCTAGAAGTATTCCTGGGAACGTCTCGTCCCTTACTTTTAGTGGGGGATTGGAATGCTACCTTGGACACGCATCTAGACTACGTGGGGAGTGACAAAAGTAGAAGGGGATGCAAAGGCCTCATAGACCTGCTCAGACGCTTCTAGTTGTCTGACAGGTACCGACTCGACCACCCAAATGTGCCAACGTGGACTTGGAGCAACCGCATTGGGTCGTCGAGATCGTATCTAGATAGGATAGTGTGTAGGACAAGAGATAGAGATAGTTTAGGATGTCCACAGTTCCACATAGTCAGCTACACGGATCACAAACTTGTGACGTGTACGCTAGACTTAGATAAGGCACATAGGCAGGGTCCCGGTTACTGGAAACTAAACGCGTCTTTCCCGTCGAGACAGGTTTTCAGAGACCGGATTAGCACGTTAGTAAAGAGGGCTTTGACGGGAGCCATCGTCAACAACAAATGGTGGTTTGCCCTCAAGAGAGCAGTGAGGGCGGAAGCAATAAGGTATAGCAGGGCACTAGCTGTAGAGAGGAACAGAGAAGAGGGGGAGCTAGTGATAAAGTTAGAAGAGGCATTGCGAAGTGGCATCGCATCCGACGTTTTAGCGGCGAGGTTGGCCCTCGACCAACACTTCAATGCTAAACACGAAGGGTGTGCTGTCAGGGCAAGGATGCGTGCTCTGAGGAATGAAGGTGTTGGAGCCGCACGAGAGGCCCGGGTGGCGGAGGCGCAGCGGGGTAACAGAGCCACCATCCGGTCTCTGGTAGACGAACAGGGGCGCGAATTGCTCGAGCCGAGCAAGATGTGCGAGGCGTTTCAGCGGCATTTTGCCCGACTGTTCGGGAGGAGTGGCGAGCGAGAAGGCAGGGTGGACTTTAGTGCCTACCTGCACAGCTTGCCACGACTCTCGGCAAGAGAGGCGGAGTGCTGCGAAGGGGTCATCACGGCGGAGGAGGTGAGGGACGCGATGGCGGGTTGCTCGACGGACAAATCTCCGGGTTTGGATGGTCTGCCCTACGAGCTTTACAACTGTATGCCAGACTTGTTTGGAGAAGTCTTGGCGGTCGTGTACTGCAACTGGCAGCAGAACGGGAGCATTCCCGGTTTTGTGAGCCGAGGAGCGGTAACGCTGCTGAAGAAAGATCCAAACAAGGGGGACGCCATAGATAACTTTAGGCCCATCACTCTGCTCAATGCAGACATGAAAATTTTGGCCAAGGTGTTAGCCAAGCGGTTGGCGCTTGTCATCGAGAAACTGGTCGGCACGGAGCAGACGTGCGCCGTGCCGGGCCGGAGCATCCATGACAACCTCCATCTGATGCGCTACATCATAGAGAGGGTAGTTAAGGAACCTGGCATGGGTGGGGCCCTGATCAATTTGGATCAATCGAAAGCTTTCGATAGGGTAGACCATCGATACTTGGAGGCCGTCCTCGAAGCGGCCGGCTTCGGTCCCGTTTTCCGCGGCTGGATGGCTGCCTTGTACACAGGCATCCGTTCGGTTGTTCGCGTCAATGGACGTCTATCGGGACCCTTTGACATTGCACGTTCGGTTCGTCAGGGATGCCCCCTGTCGCCGCTCCTGTACGTATTGACTCTCGAGCCACTACTGCGGAAGCTGGCGACGCTGAGGGGCATCCCGCGAGAACTGGGGTGCGGGACGAGCGTGTCGGCATACGCGGACGACGTCACCGTCATAGCGTCTAGCCACGAGCACATCGAGCTTGTCGGCGAGACGCTGAAAGACTACGAAGCGGTGACGGGAGCGAAAATCAACCGGGATAAGTCGGTGGGTTTGCTGCTCGGCACCTGGAGAAGCAAGCCCATACCGTCCGGCAGCGCCTCAGTAGTGGGACGCTGGACGGACGGTCCGGTCAAGTTGCTCGGAGTCTGGTTCGGTCCGGACCTGCAAACGGAGAAGAACTGGGACGAGATAACGAGTAGGGTGGCCACTCTCTGCCGGCAATGGTCCGAGAGGAAGCTGTCCCTAAAAGGTCGGGCGGAGGTGGCGAACGCGTACATCGCGTCCGTCATCGAATACCGCCTGACCGTCGTGCCTTGTCCCGATCGCGCCATCACCGAAATGGAGCGCATCCTCTTCCGCTTTTTGTGGAAAGGAAGCGTTCCGATGGTGAGGCGATCCGTTTGTTGCCAACACCCGCTGAAAGGAGGGCTGGGCATGCCGTGGTTGATGATGCGCAGACATGCGCTGAGACTGCGACATCTCCGGCTCTACGTAGACGACGGTGAGCAGGTGTGGTCGCCGTTTGTGCGACGCGCTTTCCCGCAGCTCGTCTCCATGACCGAGCTGCAGTCGTGGATCAAAAAGAGGCCGAGGAATGGCGAATGGCACCGTGAGTGTCGCGTTGCTCTGCAACAACTTTGCCGTCCCGGGTCGACCTTGAGCGGCTGCATCACAACGAAGTCATTCTATAGGGGATTAGTGGAGGGCAGGTACGACGACGATCTCGGGGCGAACCTGGGCGTCGACGAGGAATACCTGACCCGCCTGTTCAGGACGACTTTCGGGCCGGGACCTATGGACAGCTTCCAGAGATCCCTGGCCTGGCAGTGTTACCGAGAGGCGCTACCCGTTCGGGATAAGCTCTATAGACACGGCTCGCGAAATGTGGGGCCGACCTGCCCGAGATGCGGTCAGAGCGATGAAACCGTTCTGCACGCACTCGTGCAGTGTCCAACCATTTCGGAGCTGTGGGCTTATGTCGAACGACTGCTGTCGCGTGTGGGACGAGTCGGTTTATCAACCGAGTCTATCGTCAATATCGTCACGCCTCCTTCCTTTAAACGGGAAGGAAGAGCTGTATTTATCGTACTTGTGGCTATGGCCAAAGAATGCATCTGGTGGACGCGTCTGAAAGGATTAGAGACAAATACTTTCCTCTCTGGTCAATCTCTCATCAACTTTTTCAAGTATCACTTGAAAAGGAAGGTGAGAGTAGAGAGGCAAGTGTTGTCTAGCAAATGTTTCGAAAAAAGATGGATACATGTAGCAAGAATGGCACGTATAAATGACGAAGCCACCTTGACCATGATTCTATAAAACGTTTTAAAATTTTGTAAACAAAGAAATTTTATTTAACAAACTGTGACGCTAAAGACCGAGGTTACCGTGGTCTTTTCGTAGGTTTTTCTTTCCACGGATAACCTCCCCATTTATTGGGAATTTTTTGTATTATTTCGTATTTTTTGTAAATACCCCAAACGTTTTGCGATGGTTTTTTTTTTTTTTTTTTTTTTTTTTTCATCGTTGTCCCCACTTTTGTTTTTTTTTCTGCTTTGTTTTCGACCCCCTCGAAAAGAAAAACTCTACATTTGTATTTTGTCCCCTCTGTGTTGAGCCCTGTGTGGCTAATAAAGAAACCTATCTATCTATCTATCTATCTATCTGTCTATCTATCCATCCATCTATCTTTGTGTATGTATCTTTGTATATATGTTTGACAACAACCGATGTTGGTGTGATAACTTCCCCGTGACTTATCGGCCATAGAAACCGATAGAATAAGTACTAGGCTTACAAAGAAAAAGTCGTGGAGTCGATTTGATCGATTAAAACCCTTCAAGGTGGTGCTCCAGCATGGACGCAGTCAAATGACTGAAACAAGTAAAAGAATAAAAGAATACACACACACACACACGCGCGCGCGCATGCATGCATATATATATATATATGTATATATATTATATATATATAATTCGATGGCAATTGTCGCATGTGTGGGGTACATACCGATATAGTACATCAAACTAATCAGGATATTTCTCAGTATACTGACGAAATATAATATTGGGTGAATCAGTAACAATGTTCTTCATAGGCCTAGCCACACAATTTATACTCACACACACACGCATACCCACACACACACACACACACACACACACACACACACACACACACACACACACATATATATATAGTGGTTAGGGTATTGAATTTGTGATGATGAAATTCGTGTGTTTGATTTCTGGACTAGGTGGAACGGTATGTTTTTTTATGCAAAGGTACAGTTGATGCTGCTTCATTTTATGTAATTGAAAAGGTGTACCATTCCACATATATGTGTGTATGTGTGTGTATGCGCGCGTGTGTGTGTGTATAAATTTTGTGGCTAGGCCTATGAAGAACATTGTTACTGATTCACCCAATATTATATTTCGTCAGTATACTGAGAAATATCCTGATTAATTTGATGTACTATATCGGTATGTACCCCACACATGCGACAATTGCCATCGAATTTGTAGGAGTTTTAAATAGGCTTTACAATACATTTTGTGGGGATGAAATGTGTCGTATCGTCAGACTGAACCCAGCTCTATGCTTCCAAGAGCAGAAATAGATATTTTACATTTATGTATGGTACATTCAGTTCGCAATGACACTTGCTATCTAAAGGCATGACTTTTTGGCTGCTCACTATTTTTCCTCGATGTGACCTACTGCTGCCGCTTTAGATTTGGCCAGCAACCATAAGTCTAAACCAATTCTTGTGAGATTTGTGTTATCCATCTGCTATTTTTAAAATCCTTATTATCAAGTGCATGTAGCAGGCTTTTCTGTAAATTGGAAAGGCAGTGGCAACGTTAACTGCTTCCTTACATTACATATAAGTACTTAGAACTTTCCTTCTATCATCACTTCTAGGGATGTACAGTTATCGGATGTCAGATTCATTGCCCAGTACATGATTTCTATTTTTAAAATAAATTTTAAGTATTACAGTTTACGGAGTCTGATTCTATCATGTTAAATTCCACAACCACATATTCCAAGAAGACTGTGATCCATCACCATCGGAACCAAAAACTTCAAAGCCATCAGAAGAGAAATGGAAGAAATCATACAACAGGAAAGAAAGGCTCCACAAAATCAACCTTGTCTTCCACCAACATTATCATGCAGTCAATGCCATCGACTCTTCTATGAAAGAATTGGTCTACAGAGTCATCAACAGCATCCCCATAAAGGAAGCATTCATTGAAAAAGAAACTAAATTCTTGGATATGAGATAAAGCCGACGACGACAACGCCAGAATTCCAGCATCAAAGAAGCATACGTCATATATGACACTGCGGATGTTCTGATGACACTGATAGTGTTCTTATTGTCGACATGAGTTTTCTATCCTGACAAAATATTCAGCCTTCAGTTTTCTTCTTATCTATGCCCAAATATTTATATTATGTGAAATTGTACAGGTCTTGTGTTATTTTCACTCCATCTCTGCTGTTCCAAATCATTTGCTCTACTAGTCAGCCTGCCACGTTTTGTTATAAATTTCTAGCATTTCTTCAGTTAAAAGGACATTTTAATGACATTGTTAAACTATGTGACAAAACTGAGCTGTCTCTCAAATGACGATCACTCAAAGCATACAAATTTACATCATTGTTGAAGAGTGGATGATTGATGGGCGTAGTTGTTCACCAGTCCATGCATTATCTCAAATTAGCTTTTTTTTTATAAGCTAACTTAAAATTAATCATAGTATAAAAAGAGATTCACAAGTACTGCCCTTTTGGAAGAATACTACTCCACCCCAAAACATATAAAACACAATTCACACAATACATGAGTTACAATCATCCCCTAACAAAATAGCACAACTCACGTAGCACACTTTGAGCAACAAACAGACGAAACACTTAAGTAACATAAAAGACATAAAACAAAACAAAATCCCCAACAAGGAAAATACATACAGCACACAACAAAATTCTACAACCCCAAACAACGTTGATTAATATTTATAATACTTAAGGCCGCTACTTTGCAGAATCGTTCGTACGCCGTGCAAAATGCTAAGCGGCATTTCGTCCGTCTTTGCGTTCGAAGTTCAAATTCCGCTGGGGTTGACTTTGCCATTCACCCTTTCGGGATTGATGAAAATAAGTACTAGTTGAAGACTGGGGTCGATTTAATCGGCTTACTCCCTCTCCACGAAATTACTGGAGGTTGACAAAATAAGTACTTACATTCAGGATCATCTCTATTTTCGGAACTTCATATTTAGATAATTCATCCATTTCTTACAGAGGTATGTTACTTCGACTTTGACGCCCTTTCTTTTCTGGCAGTTCTTCACAACAATAGCCTTGATCTCAATATGTATCTGGATTGCCATATCCCAGGAAATTTGTTTCGTTATTGTCGGAGAATTTACAGTTTATGTTTATAAGAACACTTTTCTGTTAGTTTTTATTATTAATATTCTTGTACACAGAAGTTCTAACTTGCCATGCCAGTGGATATATTCTCTCTTGGTTAGAAATATCCTCACATACTCAGTAGTTACATAATATATTTTGCTTTATTATATATTTTTTGTTGTTATTAAGAGGCATTGATGCTATCCCACAAGCAAGGATTCCAGAATATTATCTTAGGGATCTGCGTTACATAGCCAGGCTTGTGATTTTTCTTTGCCTACTTCAGTTCTGTTCAACTTGTACAGCTATTGGTTATAAAGGAATATTTCTTGCCATAACTTTCGTATAGCTCTGTGGCGCCGCGTTTTGCTTTAAATATTCTACTTCTTTTTCTTTATAAAAATCCTCTTTTTCTTTATAGAAATCCTCTTTTCCTTTCTCCCTTCGTTTCACAACTATCATATAAGCTTCTGTTTTCTATTTGTAATTTCTATAATATATCTGTATTTAGTTTTTAATATACTTAATAACCTAATTGTTATTTCTAGTTATTAATTCTCATTTTCCGCATTATTATCTTAAACGTAAAACGGCTTGATATACTATCGTGTATTTCATTTTGTGTAAGAATCTTGTACGTTGTTTTATTTACTCAATCTTTAATTTGAAAATACTATTTTACTATCAGGTATATTTATTATCTTCATTGTATAAAGCAATTTCACTTCAATATCCTTGCACATTTTGAATTTCCACTATCCAAGCTAATAACTTGCTCTATTTACGTTCAATCGACCAGTTAGTTATCGTCTCTTACTTGTAAGTGAAAATCACCTAAATAATAAAATACGTGGTTGACCGCCACTCCGTAACATTTGTAACTACAGACAGTCTGTCATAGCAACATATTTAAAGTTTCTGGTGCTGGTTGGCTTGAAAGAATGGGAAATAGATATAAATTACCGTTTTAGAATATCAAATTTTCGTTAGAGATTGCTTGTACGTATTTCCAGCATTCCGACATTCCGTAATTCCCATCATTTTTATGTAAATATCTGCTTTCTTCCATTTAATATGGCAGTGTTTGACATACTTGGCTGTGATTGGTGCTACTCTTCCCATGGTAAATATTTTCAGAATCCATTAGTGCCGGCCACTTTTAAATGCTTTTTGGTAGTTAATCTTTGCTGTGTTCAAATTCTGTCCTCTGTTTCTGCTATTTGATGTTTTTGATGAATATGCATGTCTCGACATTTTTTCCTCATTATGATATCTGGTCGATTCACCTTCACTATCTTATCATTGTGTATTGAAAACCAGTGACATCCACAGATTCAGTGACTGAATTTTGGGTGGAGATCAAAATAGCTTCCAGCACATTAGGCGTCAAATCGGTGAATTGAAACTCAATACACTAAGAAGCTGCTATGATGCACACCCAAATAATGTCTGTGAATTTGAAAGTGGTTGGAGAGTTGCATTGTTTGACGTCAGCTGATATCTAGCCATACATCTCTTACTTTAGCAAATTATAAATAAATACCAAAGTAAATGATGATGATCCTGGAGAACAAACTTTATAATCTAAAAAAAAAGACAATAATAAAAATAACAACAGCCATAGTAGTAGTAGTAGTAGTAGTAGTAGTAGTAGTAGTAGTAGTAGTAGTAGTAGTAGTAGTAGTAGTAGTAGTAGTAGTAGTAGTAGTAGTAATAATAATAATAATGATGATGATGATGATAATAATGATGATCATAATAATAATAATAATAATAATAATAATAATAATAATAATAATAATAATGATGATGATGATAATAATGATGATCATAATAATAATAATAATAATAATAATAATAATAATAATAATAATAATAATGGTAATAATAATAATAATAATAATAATAATAATAATAAATAGATAAATAAATAAATAAATAAATAAATAAAACAGAAACAAAAGATGAATTATAGGATAAAAAATGTAAAGAAAATTAGAAAAATAACAGAAGCCATCCGTTTTCAAAGAGAATCTTTAAATAAACAACAAACCGGAAGTCAACGACAGCTACGGTTATACAGCAGCGACACCTCACACACCTCAGACATCCTAAAACACAAATAAATCACGTGACTGCAAGAATCAACAAATAACATATTACAAACTGCAAAAAATGACGAGCAACACACGAAGATTAATAACACATGAACAAGTACACATATATTAATACTAACACACACATGTACAGATATACATACACGGACGCGTACACTAAGAGAGAAAGAGAGAGAGAGGCGTGTACTCACACATACAAAGACAAAACTAACATAATATTATGTCTCTCTCAAAGCTAGAATCGATATTATGAGCAGTTTGATTTTTATTTATTTATTTATTTTATAACTAATTAGTATACAACGACCAGAGAACTTGGACGAAATATCTCGAAGTACACCAAACATATACATCATGTATATATGGTTTTTAATACCGTTTGTATTCACACAAACACTCGTACACCCACATAAATATATGCACATAAATATATGCATACAGACATTTATATACATTCGAAGATGCGTGCATATATACATAACAATGTAATTCTGTACGTTTGCCTGCCTCTCTGGCTGTGTGTTTGTCTATATGGGTGTATGTATTATGTATGTATGTATATATATATATGTATGTGTGTGTTTGTGTATAATATATACATGTGTCTATATATATGGATATATATATGTGTATATATTTATGTATATATACATACATACCCACATATATAAATACATTGATCTCCGAGTTTTTTCTGTGGGTGTAAATATATATGTTTGTGAGTATGCGTGCGTGCGTATGTGTGTGTGTGTGTGTGTGTGTGTGTGTGTGCGTGTACATGAATGTGCATGAGTGTGTGAATGTGTGTCACTTAGAGAATGTATGTGTCCTTATGTCTATATTTTCTTAATGCATATAATATACATATGCAACTGAATATCTGAGTTTAATATTTGCTCAGTTCCACTTTGTCCACCTTTTTCTATCCTCCTCCACCTTTTTCTATCCTCCTCCTCCTCCTCCTCCTCCTCCTCCTCCTCCTCCTCCTCCTCCTCCTCCTCCTCCTCCTCCTCCTCCTCCTCCTCCTCCTCCTCCTCCTCATCATCATCATCATCATCATCATCATCATCATCATCATCATCATCATGATCATCATCATCATGATCATCATCATCATCATCAACTTCTTCCTTCTCATCATGATCATCTTCCTCCTCCTCCTTCTCTCCCCTCCTCCTCTTCTCATCATATTCGTCTTCTTCACTACCCCCTATTTTCTTCTTCCTTCATCATATCTCCCTTACTCCTCTTGCCTCTTCTCGTTGCCTTTCTGCGTCTCCTTTCCTTCATTCTTCACTCTCTCTCTCTGTCTGTCTCTCTGTCTCTCTCTCTCTCTCTCTCTCTCTCTCTCTCTCTCTCTCTCTCGCTTTCTCACCCTTTCTCTTCGTTACCATTATCAATATTTTCATGAATGTTCATGATAGTGATAATGATTATCATGCCCCTATCACCCTACAGAAACCGCCACAGACGCTCGCCACCGCCGCCACCACCACTACCCCTCCCATCAGCACCACCGCCACTACCAACATCACCACCACCAAAACCCTCAACACCACCATCATCATCATAGCAGTTTCAAAAACCTTTTCATTATCGCTTGACTTACTGGAAATAGCAGGTAAATCACAACGCTGTACTATTTCAAATGACGATGAAGCGGGACGGGGGCGGAGCGGAGTGAATAAAATGTCCTGGATATTTAGAAAATGAAAAGCAAAACAAAGCAAGCTTAAAAAATACAAGGCAAATGAAATGGCTGAAGCTGGAATGCTTTTGATCATGGGTTTACTCGATAAAGGCAAGGTCGGAGGCATTAATACTGTTATTTTTCTTGCTATGCAACGATTTTACCATTGTTATTGATGAGATTGCGATGTTTGTAGAAAGAGGGTATCGTTCAATTTGCTTTTCACGAGGGCATTAGGCATTCTGGTAGTCGGTGCTAACGTATGTCTAACACTTGGGCCTATTGCCCTCCACATAAATTCTCATTCAATCCCGACTCTTCAAATGAACGAGGTCGGAAATCTGTTTGTTTCCACAACTGGGGAGAGTCTGGAGACCTCCTAGTTCCTCGTACCTCACAGCATCTTTACTTACAACAACAGCAACAACAACAATAACGACGACGACGACGACAACAACAACACCACTACCACCACCAACAACAACAAGAATAATGATTATAATAAAGACCTGCTTACTGATAGACGCTGCAGTCCTTTTTGACCAGAATATTGTCCAAAAAGAAGTGGGGAAATTGCCAAAGTATAAAAACCCCTACGTGGAAGCATTCAAGATGTGGGGCATGAAGGTGAAAATAGTACCAGTAATAACTGGAGCACATAAGAACAAAAACGTAGAAGCTATACCCGGATCCTCAACGCTACGCACTATACAAAAAAATAACTCTGCTAGGAACAGCATACATCCTACTCAAGGCACTATCAATTCAATAATACAACCTAAACAAAACAATGCACAAATACAAGACGCACTCTATATAGCAAATGTCCAATGAAATAAACTACCACCAGCAACCTAAGTACCCAACGCATTACACATACAATACAAACAGTAATACAACAAACAACTGCACCACACCTCAAGAACAAAAAAAGAAAACCTCTTTCGTCACTCTCTATAACACAGTAATACCACTATTCATTCTTCGTTAACATTCTTCCCTATGTACCATCCGTAGGGTACACCAAATCTACACTGACTCCATGAAAAGAGACCTCTAAATATACTCCACTGGTGTCAAGTTAATCATGTACATCTCAAGAAGAGAAAAGAACAACACCTATACATATTAGTTTCACAATTTGGCACAAGGACAGCAATTCCAGTGATGGCGTTCAGTCGATTACATAGACCCCAGAATTCAACTGGTACTTATTTTACCGACCTCTTTGGCAGAATTTGAACTTATAACGTAAAGAGGGATGAAATGGTGCTAAGCAATTTGCCCGGCGCGCTAAAGTTTCTGGTAGTTCGTCGCCTTACAATCCCTCTATATATTAACAAAACACTATCGCGCCCCTTTCTCTTAACATATACAATTCGTCGCACTTAGAACATGCATAGTTCCTACATATACTAGACCTCGCAACGCCTCAGTTGTACTATGCCTTTATATATTCAAAATTATGCAGAGTACATGTAAATAAATGATTAAAAGAATAGAACGGTAAAACAAATACAGATCAGTATCAACCATTTAGAGAAAGAAACAGAGGGAGAGAGAGGGAGAGAGAGAGGGATAGAGAGAGAGAGAGAGAGAGAGAGAGAGAGAGAGAGAGAGAGAGAGAGAGAAAGAGAGAGGGATAGAGAGAGAGAGAGGGGTGAGAGGGGGAAAGAGAAAGAGAGAATGTGTGTGAGAGAGAGAGAGAGTGGGGGACAGAGACTGATAGACAGATAGAAAGAGAGAAATGGAAGGAAGGTTAATTTAATAAAGTGAAAGGATAAAAAAATGTGTGTGCGTGCGTATATATACACACGCACACACACAAATATATATACATATATGTATATATATATATATATATACATCTATCTACCTACTTATATATATATATATATATAAATTTTTTCGTGTAGCTGAAGATTGCTCTTCATATTGCATTTAAGGTAATGCTCACATTACTTAAATAAATTGAAGTAGCATGAAACGTGCGTACTGCAATCACTTTTGAAATCCGTGTTGCTTATTATTTGATATATATGTATATAAATATGTATACACACACATACACACATATACACATATATATACTTATATAAAAATTGCAGTGAAGACAAGTTCGATATCATTTGTTCCCAATGTACGTTTCGCCCTTGTGGTTGTTTGAAACTCTACTTCGGATGTATCAAGTGCAGAGTTGCAAACAAGCACAATAGTGAAATGTACGTAAGAAAAAAATTATATAAACTTGTATTTATCATAATTTCTTCTATATTTACTTTGCATATCATAACTCGTAATACTATTAAGTATAATAGTAACCAAATCACTGAACTGGCAGCAGATTGGATGAGGATAATTTACATGGAGCTCTAAACTCAACAGTAACTGGTGTAAATCTATTTGTACATACGAAATACAAAATAACATATCCAAGATGTCATGTCTTGGATGTATACTCCTTTCAGATACACAAGCACACACATACACGCACACGCACACACGAACACAAACACACACACACACACACACACACACACACACACACACACACACACACAAACACACACACACACACACACACACACACACACACACACACACACACACACACACACACACACACTCTCTCTCTCCCCCCCATTCCTCACCCTCTTTTACTATTCTATATATCTCTCTCCACCCATACACATTCAATAATACTATAAAAAGAGACAAATCCTCTGAAGAAAAATTAGAATCTACTAGAATAGGTGCAAGCGCTAATTTATAAAAACATGTGACATATTAATAAAAATCTGTAAATGTACAACCATCCAGATATCTGAGTACCTTATTATTTTTTCTAATATATATATGGAGAGAGAAACAACAAAGTAAAACATCATACAGAATTACACACAAAACCCATATTCACACATTTCCGATTCCCGCGAATATATAAAAAAAAGTTATGTACTCTCGTCATATTAGTTTTAAAAATACTCTGGAGTTTCATTGGAAGTCTCTACATTTTTATCTCATATTGAATTTTGGTCTTGCATCAGTTCTTGACAATAATCATATGATTTGTAAAGAACCGATACAAATATCATTAAGTCTCACAGCTGAGGCTCTGAGTATTTAATGCCCAATCCACCGGGCTAAACTGGTACTTTATTTATCGATCCTGAAAAGGTAAAAGACAAAGTCGACTTATGCAGGATTTAGAATCAAACTATAGACAGACGTCTTCAAGATTGTGATAATAATGCGGAAGTGAGGATATGATAATGCTAAGAGTCATGCTGCTACCGATGATGAAGATGATGATGATGGTGGTAATGGAGTTACTGAAAAAATTGTATTTATGATGACGATGATAAAAATAATAATAAAAAGAAGAATGGGGAAAGAATGTAGAAGCAGAGACAAAGAATAAGAATAAGCTTATCATAATAATGACAACAACGATGATGATGATGATGATGATGCTGATAAATAATAATAATAATAATAATAATAATAATAATAATAATAATAATAATAATAATAATAATAATAATAATAATAATAACAACAATAGTAATAATAATAATAATAATAATAATAATAATAATAATAATAATAATAATAATAATAATAATAATAAGAAGAAGAAGAAGAAGAAGAAGAAGAAGAAGAAGGAATATATTCACAGACACGACAGAGCTGGGACCTATATACACTGGAAGCTATGCCAACATTATGGAATAGCAACAGAAAAAAGATGGTATAAACACACGCCAGAAAAGGTCACAGAAAACGAGAAAGCAACCATACTCTGGGATATGCCAATACACACAGATAGAGAAATTAAGGCAAATAGACCAGATATAGTTGTCAAAGATCATGAAGGAAAAAAATGCCTTCTAATTGATGTTTCAATACCAGCAGATGACAACGTTTCTCTAAAAGAAATGGAAAAACTTTCAAAATACAAAGACCTGGAAATAGAGATAACTCGAATGTGGAATCTAAAAACAGAAACAATTCCTATCATAGTAGGTGCCTTAGGTATAATAAAAAAATATTCAGACAAATACATAACAAAAACACCAGGACTTACAAATATATATAACATACAGAAAATTGCACTACTGGGTACTGCACACATTCTACGCAAAACACTTTCAATACAGTAAACATAAGAGCACCACAGCAAATCACAGCACATACCCAAGGCGCACAGAGCTGCGCTCGGTAGTGAAGTGAAAGCACGTTATAAAAATAAAACTACTGAATAATAATAATAATAATAATAATTTTTAATTGGTTAAATAATATTCCATTTAAACGATTGACCTGATTTTTGAAATATTAATTCGAAATATCGGATTATTTGATTAGGCTTAGGAAGTCCTATTAAAGTCCAAAATCAGCCCAAGACATCTTCTGAAGAATTTAGAGAATTAGTTTCCGTCACACACCAAATTTTCTTTCTGTCTCTCTGTCTTTTTCCTCTCTCATTCCTTTCTCTGTTTTTCTTTATCTTTCTATATCCTTCACTCTCTCTGTATTTTTTTCCATTTCTATTTTATTCATACATTTTATTTTTTTAGTTTATTTTTTTCCAATAAGAATGTATGAAATTCTTTGTCAATTTACATACGCTTTAACATTCCTCTTAAAATACCATAGTGATATACATATCTACGAATATGTATACACACATACAAATATACATATCATACCCTTATACCCACATATATTTACATGCTCATTTGTTTTTGTGAATATATGTAATATATATATATATATATATATATATATATATATATATATATATATATATATATATATATATAATATATGTATGCACACAAATATACGTGTGTTTATATATATAAGCTTATATATATACTTATGCTTCTATGAAGATATATACATGTACATAAATGTGTGTGTTTGTATTTCTCTCTGTCCCCCTCTCTCTCTCTCTCTCTATATATATATATATATATATGTATATATGTATATATATGTATGTATAGATATGATTGTAAATATATTCGTATGAACCACAGGAGCACGCACTTGTATGTAAGTATATATATATATATATATATATATATATATATATATATATATATATATATATATATATATATATAAAATATATATATAGTTTTAGGGAAAATAACCAATTTTCAAGAACTCATCGATGAAAATCCACTATCACATATAGAAAAATTAATAATTAAAAGCACAATAAATGAGTATAATATAAAGTAAAGTAAATATCATAAGATAAATATAATAAAAAGATTACACGTGTTTCATAACCAATTTTCAAATAGAAAAGAAATTTAAATCGATTAAAATCAATTGAAATTATCTAAAATAAGTTCTATTCAAAAATATAGCTACTCGTCAGATCGTAAGTAGAACAATAATTAGATATATATCTCAACCAACAATAAGTACCAAATGAATTAATATGATATACTTATTATATAAAGATAGAAAAATTATTTAAAAAATATCATAATATCAAAATAATAACCATTCAATAATCATCCCTTCATCCATAATAATAACATGTATATTATATACAAAAAACATCTTACCTAAATTATCATTGTTTTAAATTATCATTGTTTTAAATACAAGTTGAACGAAGTTTAAGTTTAAAATAATAATGAAGATAAAATTAGTACATATTTAACCGGTGTAATAGTTAAAGCTATACTATTTAAAGCTAAAGACGTTTATTTAATTATGATTAAAGATCAATTGAATAATAGAAAAATACAAGATTATTTATTTATACAAACGTAATAATAAAAAAAAAAATATGAATGAAAAAATTATGAATGGAAAAAATTATGAATGAAAAAATTAGGAAAACTAGTGCGTGCTTCTGTATTTCATATATATATATATATATATATATATATATATACATATGTATACAGTTTATTTTTTAAGTGCGTTGATGCTTGTGCAAAAATGTGCACACACATATGCTCTCACACACACACATATGCACACACACGCACACAGACACACACACAACACATATGCACACACACACGCACACAGACACACACACATGCAACACATACACACACACAATACACACACACACACACACACACACACACACACACACACACACACACACACACACACACACACACACACACACACACACACACACACAGAGTATATGAAACAGGTCTGGATGGTGATCTGTCTGTATACATACCTTCAGCTGGAATTGCTATCTTTTTTAACTTGATACATTCCCTTTGGGTAGAGAGAACTAAGAGAAAAGCACGAGGGAATGCATGACGTAATTTTTAATTTTCTTACATATTTTTGTCCTTTACTGGATATCTTGAACCGATCCGAGTGAAGGACAAATAAACTAAATACATAAGTAAATAATAAAAACAATAATATATATTTGCGTGCGTGTGTGTGTGGTTTGAATGTATGTACGTATGTGTGAATAGCTTTATAGATAATTAGTATATATGTATAAATGTATATATATATATATATATATATATATATATATATATATATTATATATATATATATATATATATATATATACATATATATATATATATATATATATATATATATATATATATATATATATATATATATATATATATATATATATATATATATATATATATATATATATATATATATATATATATATATATATATATATATATATATATATATATATATATATATATATATATATATATATATATATATATATATATATATATATATATATATATATATATGTGCTTTAAAGAGAAAGAAAATAAAATTAATATTTACAAATGCCATTCTTTAACTATTTACGAGAAATTGTCAAAATTCTTCCCCCGAACTTTGTTTCCACTTTATATACATTATTTAGAATTATTTCAGGCTTATTATTAGGGTGAGTGATTACAAAAATAAATGAATAAATAAATAAATAAATAAATAAATAAGAGAAAAGAAAGAAAGAAAAAGAAAAGCCGAAAGAGCCAAAATGCTTTAAGAAATTAAATAGATGGGAAATAATATAATACTAACTGAAAAAATTACTACGGTTAGACAATCAGTGAAGATTTCAATCCTTTAGGAAAAAAGAAAAAAGAAAGATATTTTGAAAGAAGCATGTACATAATTATTTTTGTGTGTATTAATTACATTATCTCATTAATTTTAGATGAATAGTAATGGTTTTTTGTACATTCGTACAAGACCACCAATAAAATTTGAAGATATTTTGGTGATAGATGAACTGCTTGTTGAAAATAGAGGATATATAACGTTTAATAACAACCTGCACTATTTCTTTCTATCTTGTCCACCAAAATAAAAGTCCCCACATTTGCTTAGTTGGGTAGTAGAATTGATCCTTTTCCCGATCGAAGAAGCCATCAAGTCAAAGTATGTCTTTAACAGTATCTCCTTTGCTGCAAGTATCCGACCCGGGTTTCTAGCATGAGTATGTCTTTAAGGCAGCGAGCTGGCAGAACAGTTATCACGTCGGGTCAAATGCTTGGCGGTATTTCGTCCATCTTTACGTTCTGAGTTCAAATTCCACCGAGGTCGATTTTGCCTTTCATCCATTTCGAGTTGATAAAAATAACTACCAGTTGAGCACTGGGGTCGATGAAATCGGTTTACTCCATTCTGGTCTTGTTCCAAAATTTGAAATCAATATATGTATATATGTGATATATGTGTATTTTTCCTCATGAATGTGGAGGGAACCAAGAACTCTTCTTTTATCCTCTAACTACTGCCATACTAAGTTAAATGGAAAAAAAATGGCATCGGAAGAGTTATGCATACCCTGCGCACAAATAAATTTTTTCGCAAATTTTACCGTGGCTTACAATGCGGGGATTACCCATGCTTTTTAACTGAAATGAATTAATTTTTTTTTTAAAGTATCACCATTATAGATATCTATACTTCGATGAAATTAAAAAATCAACTCATAAATAAACGAAATCTTGGAATCTATCTGTGTACACACACACATACAGACGGACACACACAGTCGTATATCTATGTATGTATTTATGTATGTATGTACGCACACGTGTCTACGCGCCTAGGTACACCATGATCTGTACACACATAGACGAGGGTCATTTCATATGAAAAAGAAAGTGAACAAAATAGTTATAGAAAATATTGCATATAATTTGAGAAGTGTTTTACTATTATAGGTATTTATACTCCGGTGAAATTAAGAAATCAACTTGTAAATAAACGAAACACTCGAATCCATCACTGTACACACACACGCGCGCACACACACACGCACACATACACACACATACACATGCAAACAGAGTCGCATATCTGTGTATGTATTTATGTATGTTTGAAGATAATCAAACCAAATTTTTATCATTTTAAGCCACTCACCTAACGAGTGTTTCTGCCAAATTTGGTGAAAATCTGTTCAGCCGTTTTTCACTAATTTTGCAAATACACAGTCAAATAGACAAACCAGTGATTACAATACCCTGCTTTCGCTTACGCGCGCAGGGTAATAAGTGTGCGTATATTGTAACCAGTGACACCCACACAGGCAAAGAAGAAGAAACAGAAAAGAAAAATAGAAATCAACATCTGCTAAACTTGAACTCAGATTGTTAAGTAACGGAAAGGAAAATTTTCAACACTGTCTCTTCAGGCAACGAACTCAAAATGAAGATTTACACTGAACCACAAAAGAAACGCGAGACGTATGTGACTGTAAAATATGTTTTAATTTCGTCATGTCAGAGATAAGTTTTGATAAATCTGATAAAGTCACTTTCTTGGATGAACTTTCACTACAGTCTATGGGCCCTTGTCATGTGTTATGGCAGTGGGCAGATCCAGCACTTTGAGATTGTAGGGCGTGACGTTCAATATCATGTATGCTCTTCCTGGGTGTTCAAAATGGTCATACACCGTCGGTACATGGAGTGCATGAGGCAGTTTACAAGCGCCATTGGCACCGGTGCCCACATTCT